>NW_006263730.1:208042-215443 GCF_000469605.1 Apis dorsata | reverse complement strand
CAAGCCAGTCGACCGGTCGACCAATCAGCCAATCAGGCGTCACGCGAGTCGACCGGTGCTCGAGGTGGAGTGCTCGTGTCTGCCAGTCAGTGTTCGGCCAACGTTCGTCGAGTGCATACTGTTGTATGTATGACGCTCATTTTTACGCATATACAACAGTTCGTTCCCGTTGTTTGGCGTGGTCGCGCTCGCGCGCGCGGGAACTGTTATCCTGCTATTTTAATCGATTAAAAGATAAAATGACAAATCAGTGGTGGAAGAAGGAACATCCTCGTGCGTTTCTTGCGATCGAACGCGAGCCTCAAAGGAATCCCTGAAGAAATTATCGAAAAAGGATTCACGTTCCAGTGTTCAGGAACGAATTCGATTGTGAATGTGTTTGTGACTGTACGATGAGAGAAACGAGTCTACCAGTGGATTAAGGCGCCTTGTACACCCGTTTGAAGCAACGCCATGGCGCCCCCAGACAGGCACAGATCACCGAGGCCAGGCTCCGGGCTCAGCCTCTCCGTGCTCGGTGAGTTTATACGCGAGATTTTTAAGCTTTCTCATCTTTCGTGGTCGTTGATTCGTGCTCACGACTCCTTTGGATGGACGAACGAGCTCGACGTCCCGAATACAAGCTTTCACAAAGGTGTCGGTCTTGGTTCCCAAGATCCTTCTTGTGTACTGGGACCTGGAAATTGTTTGTGTCGAGAAACGGTTCATCCATGGAATAACTGTTCGTCGATATTTCACGAGAGACTGAATCTCGGAAAGATGAAACTCTGTGTTCATCAGAGTGTCACTGATTCGATCTAGAAACGATCTCGATTTTAACATTGACTTGGAAACAAAGAGCTCATAGTTTCCAACATATAAAGATCATTTCATCTTTTTTATATCTCGTTCAGGATGATATTTCAAAATCTTACGCGTATTTTCCTTCTTTGATTAAATTTTCAACTGGTTTATTTTCGTTCTTCGATTAAATTTTCAAGTTTAAGGAAAAAATGAAAATTATGATATAAGAATCAAAAAATAGCAAGGATTAAAGATATAAGATTTTTTATTTTGCTAACATTCATCTCTTATCTCAGATTCGATCGTCTATCAGCAGCACGAAATTAATTATCTCGAACTAGTTATACGGGAAGATTTTCGCGCGTTCTTGGTTTCTTGATCTTAGACTAAGTGCTTCGCGACACGAAAGCTTCGTTAATGCGAGGGATAGTTTTAATTAGCAAGGAATGCAACCAGATTCAAGAAAGAGGAATGCCGCTCTGACGAGCTCAAATGGCGCTTAGATTACTCACTGTCTCTTATCATTGAGGACGCGATTACGGTCTAAACAAGTTTCTTTAAATCGTCCGTGTTACAAGGTCGCCATTAAAATTATTAGCTTCATATCCTTGACAATCATTTCTTAACTAATTTATTGATATTTCTCTACTTTATTTCTCACCGATTTATTGATATTTTTATACTTTAATTTCTCACCAATCTTTTCGTGTTCCGTGAGTTTGGAACGGATGAAGAGTAACAACGAGACCGTTCGAAATTTACGAGCGCAGAACACGAAAACCAACGTGTCTAGTCGTTTGTAATGAAGGGTTGCCAGGGAACAACTTCCAGCGAGACCACTGTAATTTTTTTCGTCTGAGGGCCTGAAACTGGCACGATTCAATTTTCTTCTCCGACACGATCTTTTTAAATAAAAACAGAGAAGAATATAAATTTAGCAAAAATTAATCGAAAGCTATTCATTCAAGTTTCCTGAAAAACTTTCTCTATTAATTTCTTTTTTACTTAATTCAACTTTTTCTTTTCCTTGAAATCCATAATCCCAGCGTTAATCCATTCATCATCCTTACATCATAACTATCGAGATTTCTGAAAAACCAACTCTATCTATAATATCTTTCTTAATCTCAATTCAACTTTTCTTTTTCTCTGAAATGATAATCTCCCAACGTTCATCGATCACGACGCATCCTCGTTACGTCATAACGCACCTTATCTCCGGATAAATCGTGACAAGTGACTCATTGGTCGCGTACGAGTCGACAAGGAAGATGTTAACACTGCCCCTGGATATCGCCGTCTCCGGAGGCGGACGCTTCGCGAGCTCTGAAAACTGGTCGCGTATACTTGCCCCTCTGCAACGGAGTGGAACCGGCCGCTTCCGTTTTCGGTACACGCGTCCGACTGGTTCCCAGGAAACTTATTATTTCGAAAAAGGGGCAGCCAACGACGTTTGCTTGGCATCAGCTCGGTCACCGGCCACCTGTTGCACTCAATTAAATGGCGTAATTGACGCTTGGTTTTTGGAGCGTGACAGAACGCTTGGCTTTTCTAGACTGTCATTATTTTTGTTTATCTATCTAACTTTTCGTTTATCCTTCTCTGTTTAACCCCACTTTCGATTTTTTTCCCCCCATTTTTCATTGCATTTTTATTACGTACGTATAACTTCATAATAGAATTTCGCTTATATGAACTCCATTTATTCTCCTACAGTCACGAATGCGATTTGATAACTTATGGAAGTTTATACTTTAAACGTGAAATATAATAGGTGCACTGCGGAGAATTTAAACGTGAAGAAATGTACAGAACAAACATAAGGTATTAAAAGTAAAGTCGTTCATTATCGTATTTAATGAATGAAATAAATTTCTGTCCTATTTTTTTTTTAATCAATATTTTTAAAAACATTAATTTGCATAAACATTCGCAGTTTAATAACAAGGTATTATTATTGCGATCAACGTTTTTGAGGTGCCGACATTTATTTTCTTTAATTTCATTATAAAACATTTTATATAATACATCTTATATAAAAAACACCATATTGATTCGATACGTTTACTCGGAGAAAAAATTTGAACATTCGTACGTACATCTGCTTGCAACTCCTGACAACTTTACGTACATATATTTACAGAGTGATATAAAAATAAAATTACAATACATGTCCATTACAATCGACCACCCTTCTTTTCTCATTATCATACTCACTTTGTATTCCACCTTCCTCCATTAATAAAATCTGTCTGTTGGTGAAAACGTGTACAAAATTGCAAGCAAAGAAAAAGGAATTGCGTCTTCGACGATCGATTTCCCTCGTACAGGCGTCGAGTTGTCGACTGACAACTGACCTCATACCTGGCCGCATTTGCAATTGGAAGCGTTCGCGGTGCGCGTCATCGACAGGAACTACCAGCTTCATTGAAAATACACGGTGTACGGTACTGGTCGGTCCGGTGCCAGTCGATGAATCAGGCTTCACGCGACGCCGATCGTCGTCACGCGTCCCTCTCTCGATCGGAAAAAAAGAATTCCATCGCGTGCGTGAAATTCACGCACGCCGCCTCGTGTAACAATGCACACGCTGAATAAGAAACGTCTTCTCGTCCGTCTTCCTCCATATTTATACATATTTTCGAAGTTCTTCGCCTTCTTTGCATTTCCATTTCTATTGAACGAACTTTGTAACTATTCTTCTGTAATTTTTTTTTTTTTAATTATTATATTATAGACTCCTCTATCCCGTTTGCATAACAGAACAATTTCATTTCATTGACGAACTTGGATTTTTTTCAAAGAATCTCCATTTTCAATTTCATAACTATTCCTCGTAACATCTTATTAATTTCCTTTCATTCTTTATCTCTCTTTTTTTTATAACAAGTATATAAAGAATTATTACTAATCGTAGACAAGCTTGGTCAATAGCTTAGGATTCATTCAGATAACGCCGTTGCCCAACAGAGATACCTGTTGTTCGAGGTAAAACGTTTTCCCCGCTAGATTTATGTCGCAATCGATGGAACGAGACGGCGTGCGACAGATTGCCAACTCGAGCCAGCCTTGCACAAATTAAATCATTCAACTCGATTCCTTCTTTTTCAACCCGGTCTGTCCTTTATCCCCGCCACTTATCCCGGCCACCATTCTTGCGGCCGCTCAAACCGCGAAACCGAGATCCAGTTTCTGCGACTTCCTGCTTTATATACATCTATAACGTTATAACTATTCTCTTTTCCCCTCCTTTTTTTTTTTTTTTTTTTTCCATTTCCATCAACAACGACGACCACGGATCGGTCGGCTTAATTGGCCGCCGTAGATTATGAATGAACCGCGAGGCCGGGTTAGCGAAACTTGGAAACGTGTTTCGCAAGATTCTTCGTCTTTCTCGTTCTTTCGCAAATGTCTGGCCGATTGACGCGCACCAACCAACCGTTCGACGTGTTCACCACAGCCTCTTACGCAACCGGCACAAGCATTTGGAAGTTCGATTCCGGGCGGCGATCACGAGGTCCCACGCGATTTCTACACCGATACCGATTACTTCGCGCCCGTTATTATAGGTCAACCTTATCTTTCTATGAATCTCGATAAGTTACAAACGATAAGGGCGGCCGGTTGTGGAGCGAACGAATCGCTGTGAAACGATAATTGCGATCGGATTGTGCCGAGGCGTCTCTCCGCCTTTCCAACGAAATTCTGCTTTCACGAGTCACTTTCTACGGTTTTTGATTTTTTTTTGGGCATCGTTAGAGGAAAGTTTACCTTTGAATTTTTGGTAATTGATTTCGGTAGGTGTATAGATTAGCAGGAGGTGTTAAAAATAGGTAGCGGTGATTTCAAAGAAATATAGGAAAGTCAAAGATTCTTCTTATCGAATTAACTTTTGTGAATTTTAGTGCATGCAATTCGTGTTTGTTTCAATGAAAAATGTAATTTCTTCTGCATTTTAACTTCGAGCCATGAGAAATGATCAAAATTCTCGAAAATATGTACAAAAATAAGACGAAATCCCGATTTAAAGTCTCTGCGTGTTCCAAAAACAAGATCCAGAATTAGCGCCACCCATGCACTTCAACTTCAGAACACGAAAAATGGCTGAAATTCTCGAGATCGTGCAAAAGCCAATAAAATCCCGATACAAAATTCCCCTCGCAAAAAAAAGCTAAGCTTCGCAAAGTTAAACCGGAAATTTATTAAAATTTAGTATCCCAATCAGTGGTTTCTTGTGCGGTCCAAACACGAAAACACGAAAGATTATCGAGATTCTCGAAATCGTGCAAAAACCGGACGAGCAAAAATCCTGATTTAAAGGTCCCATGCCCATAAAACTAGTTTAACACGAAGTTTCTCTTCCAAACGAGGATGGAATGGTCGCGGATTAGCGAGGTTGCGCGACTCAGCAGTGGTCGCCAGACGGTTGTGAGGCCAACGGACTTCCTACTCGGCCTCATCGGCTATTAACTTGGCAGGTTTCTGAGAATGGACGTCCCAGACGCGACTGGTAGGACTGGTGTGTCTGCTCTCGACCCTTCGCCTCTATTCTTGCCCTCGTCACCAGACTTGGGCCCCACGATCTCGTATATACATATATATATGTACGTATGTGCTTGCGCGTGGACACGGACAGGTCAAGGAAAGGTTGTAAAGCGTAGAGGAGGTTGACACTTTCCAAGCTATTGTTGGCGAGGTACACGTACGTGTCCTGTATTTTCAGGACAGGGAATGCACTTGGCTGCTCGGACAACGGGCCTCGAAGGACGTGGCTGCTCGGCTGGATCGAATACAGGGAATTGGGTAAACTTGGGTAGTCGAGGAATCGAAGGTGCTCGAAATTGGGATTCGATCGAGAAAGAGGGAGAGGTTATTGGGATGTGAGAATGATGGAAAGGATTAGTGATAAATTTGTCATTTTCTCTTCTTATATAATAACAGGAAAATTAAACGAATCAATATTGGAAAATTATTAAATATAACAGTAGCAACTATTTGTGGGTCATATAACGAAGGTTGATAATTATTATTTTAGTTCCTTTTGTGAGAAAGAAAGTAGAAAGGGACGATTATATTTTTCTTCTCCTCAAAAAAATGCGTCATCGACTCAATTTCCAAATCACTTTCATTTCAAGCTCTTTCCTAGACGACTACTTATACCAAATGAATCATCCAATGTATTAATCGGTAACAACCGTGCGACAGGGACTAATGATCATCCAGGAACATGAAAGGAAAAATCAATTTCCCATGCATTTATTTACTCTATTAATCCTTTTCTTCCTTCGTATGGGGTTCCGGTGAAATAAAATTCTCGTTAAAATTCGAAAAGCAAAGAATACAAGGGTTTTCGGAGGCACGAGAAAGTGAGTCACACAGCTGACGGTTGTGAGATCAGCACGGTTTCGAGGTCAAGATACGCGTGTTCAAAATGCACCGCGCGCCATCTTTTTCGTTCACGCGTATTGAAAGAGGAAAAAGGATTCCAGTCTTCTTACGCGCGTCCTCTTCGATCGGCTCGCCTCGAAGACGGGTGTTCACAGGGCTTCCTTGCTTGGCTTTTGTGCAAGACGACTCTTCTTCTCTCTCTCGCGCAGGATGCGAATGCTTACGGTCACTCAGCGGGATGCACACAGGTGTGTGTTTCACAATCAAATGACTCTCATCTATCCAGTCTTTGTGAAGATTTTTTTCAATTTTTATTGAAAATAAAATTTTGAAATTTGAGATTAATTATATGCGCGTATCGTGGATTGGCTTATTACGTAATTATTTCGTAGGAAGTTAAAGATAGAATAAGAGAATTAAAGATGATCTAATTTGAAAAATTGAAGATTTAAATATTGGTATAAAAATATATTTGTAGCAATAATTCTCGATCCATCAATTGTAATTCTCACAGGATTACGAAATGTGAATAATTGCTCTGAATTAATTTACTTTAATGCAATTATCTATATTATTAATTTACATTAATTATAAAAAAAAAAAAGAATTGAAAATTTTAAAGTATTACAAGTCAAAAAAGAATGCTATCCACTGACCAATATTTTTATCTTTTCTATCAAATTTTATTATTTATAAATTTATCTATTATTGCGCTATCTTTTTTTTCCATTAAAATTTATGATTATCTTTATATCATTTTACAATCGATTTAACACCAAACTAATTGCCTATACAGTTACCTGATTCCAAAGTGAAAACAAAGCATCTAAAGACCGAATGATAAAGCGAGGCTCGTAAACGAGGCATTGGCGGGAGATTGAATAATCTAAACGAAGTTCAATGCGAGTCGATATATCCCCGACGTTTCGAAGGATCGAACGGGTGAAACAAATGTTTTAAACGATCTATCTCGTGTTATTACATCCTCTACACGATAAATCGATTGTTTGAAAAGGGGGAGGTATGCGGTAACCCAACGAAATCGAAATAAGTTCTGTCGCGACCAAGTCTTTTCTTAGCTCGTCTCCACGGTTAATTCCGTCCACTGATAGGAACAACGCTCTTATCAATGGCTCCAGACTGTTGTCGAGTCTGTGGGGCCCAGTTAATCGGCTAAAGGAATAGGAACAGACCGAGAAAATTAGAAGAATTTCATTCATATGAGTTTAA
>NW_006263730.1:205202-207726 GCF_000469605.1 Apis dorsata | reverse complement strand
TTTTTTTTTTTTTTTTTTTTTTTTCTTTGAAATAATAGATAATTGCGATTGTTTTAAGATTGTCGATAAGAAACTTTAAGGTATTTAAAATGTCGTATATTATTTAAATCAATGTTTCATAATGGATTGTGACTCAATATTGGATTTCTAATGGATAATTTTAAGTTGTTTATTTATTTTTAATCTTATTTTGGAATTTCGAAAGGATTTTTATTACGTCATAAAAAAAATTATAATCTGTAATTATTGGATGAGAAACACTGATTTCAATATTGCAATTTTCAGATCAATATAAAATATCCGATTTATCTTTGCCATGTACAGTATATCTTTATAATATGTACTGTTATATAAAATGAAATTCATAGATAATTTTATTTATGATGTTGCTATTATAGTTTATGAGTTTCTCGATACATGTATTCCGCAATAAATTGAATCTAAAAATCCTAGATCGCTTATTTTCTGATGATTTTAATCCAATTCGAATATAGTTGATTTAAAATTATTAATATTTGCTATCCATTTAACAACTTTCCAATTTCCCCTTTCCCTCCCCCTTTTTTTTGTTGCAATATTTCTTATCTCTTTCATTTCTTCTTCTACCTCGATCTATGCGTATTCAATGAGATTTAGGTCAGATCTCTATATACGTATATCGCAGCGTTTATCGATCCATGTACCAAGAAAAACCATAAACCAGCAACACCATAAAGCAACAGCATGTAGAAACGTTTCCTAAAGATACCATTTAACCACCATTACAAGTCTAATAACGTACCGCTTGCAAAAGTTATAATACTTTTACACAGTCTCGCTCCTTCGACCGATCTTCAGATTGGCGAAATGAAGAAGAGGAGAGAAAGAGAGAGAGAGAGAGAGAGAGAAAAAAAATAAAACTCGAGGAACGTTAAAGGAATAAACGAATAGGTCGAAGTGTGTCGAGCAAACAATGAATCCTCATACTCGTTCGATCACTGTCATCCTTCGCGAGGAGATGAAATGGACGATGATCGCGACCAACAAGATCAAACGAGCGTTACGCGCGATTGAATCGAGCACTCGCAGCTTCCACGCATCCCGCTACCTCTCTCTCTCTTTCTCTCTCTCTCTCGTATAATGATATAAATGATCGTACAAACGATTTTATGCGAACGATCGAAAGAGATCGACAAATCGGTAGACTCTTAATCACGATTAAATCCGGACAATCTCTTTCGCAGATTTAATTAGGCCCAAGCGAAATTTTCCCTACTTTGATTGTGGGAGCGAAGAGTGAGAAATGTGAGAGAGATAGAGAGACAGAGTCCCTGTTTCTGTTGACTTTAATCCTGGAAACGAGCCGCCGACGATAAACGACAGATAACCCACGCCACGGTGGAGATTTTCCTTTAGTCGTCTACGATTTAATCTGTCCGAGGTAGAGCTTATCTATAGGCCGTTATCGCGCGGACCAGAGCTCAGGTTATCTCGTGGAAACGGACAGGTAAGCGCTGTGCACCGCTCCGTGAGAGAGCGACGATTAGAAACCGGCCGGTGGAGGAATCTTCGGAGGAACGATGGATGGATGGAAATTGTTTCGCTTCGATTTTCTCGTTCCTTTCCAACGAGCTCGTTATTAACCTCTATTGATCTATTTCTCTTCGAGAGGCATAGCCGAGGAGTTAATTATTTAACGGAATATCGATCGCGAGACTTGCGATTTCGTATCGATGATGCACGATGAATTTCGTTCGAATCATCGAGGTTAGATTGATCAAAGCGACGTTTTATTTGAATTATTATCGTTGTGCTTTTGTTTGTTCGATTGTATACGTGAATTTTAGCTCGAAAAATTACTCCTTGATTATCTTAATCTCTTAAGGATTCGAGGACCAGTTTAAGAACCGGTCAATAATATTTTCTCATTATTGTTTCTTCTTTGTATTTTTATCTTTCTTTTATTTGATTTTTAGTATTATTATTCGTACGTACAAAAGAGCTTCGAAATTAAATTTTAATCGAGCAAGGAGTTAATTATATCTCAAAACGTAAATAATAAATATCGATTCAAAAATAATACATCATCGGCAATATAAATTAATCAACAGTGAAACATTATCGGGAATATAAATTCACCATGTTTATTAAAGACGTGGAAATCGAACGACGTTCGAATCGCATACGCAATTAAAGGACGATCGGGCAATTAAACTTAGGAAAGGACAGAGAGTCGAACTGCACGCTTTCCATATAATAAAAGCGGCACGATTAACATAGGTAATAGTGTCGCGGTTTCGACACAAGGCTACGTCAACCACGGTGCAACGACACTTCGGGTTATTAATCGTTGGGAACATGCTTGCATGCTTGTCGCAAAGAAATTATCCTCTTCATCACGTATCCTGCAATATCGAAGTTATATACCAGATTGAACTTTTCACGGTGAAACGATGAGATTCCGCGAGAAAGATGCAGTTTGAAATGTCTCGAGTTTCTTCTAGACGGAATAATCGTGCACAATAAAGTATAAATAGAAATATCG
>NW_006263730.1:204403-205033 GCF_000469605.1 Apis dorsata | reverse complement strand
AGTTTTGTCGTGGCGGGAAAGGAAGGAAGGGGGAAAAAAAAAAAAAAAAAAAGAAGGAAACATCACGATTTCAGGAAACTTCTTTTTTCAATAATTTCTTATTTTTAATTCTCGTATAAGGATAATTGTTCAACGGAAAAAGAAGAACATTAAAATAAGAGTTGGAACAAGAAATTTTAATTTACTCGTGAAAGCTTTTACAGAAATGAGTTCCCGTGAATTCACTATAATTAAACATAAGTAGATACGCATAGAAATATATAATTTTAAATGTGATCCAGTACACACCCAATATTAAATCTCTGCAATCATTCGCAATTATCTCTATTTTATCGTATATATATTTTTTTCATCATAAAAGTAACGACAGAACCTTCTCCGTTCCCCGATACGATCTCGACGTTTAAAATCAATTACATCGCGGGACCAACACCATTGTATTTAAATTTGCATATTCCATCCTTAACCAGTCTTCTTATATACCAGCCTTTCATGGCTAATTGATTCCCAGTTAAATTACAGCGTTCGAATCGTCTTTTATTTAGATATACCTAGCCGAACTCTACTTTCCCGCTTTTCCAATTAGCCAGTTTCAAATCGAGATGTTCTTCGCAGTTCTCTCAAAAGGAT
>NW_006263730.1:192832-204046 GCF_000469605.1 Apis dorsata | reverse complement strand
AAGAAGGCGCCGATTTAAATACGACAGCCGTAGGCGAGACACGGCAGGCTAACTTTCTCTCACTCTTCAGGGTGTATGCATCGAATAACGATTATTACGCGTGACTCGTCGAAACCAAAAACGATCTTTGGGCAGCAGCCACGATCTCAATTCGCCGGGCGTTTATACTTTGCCCCCTTTTGCGTTCCTTTTCCTTTTTTTCCTTTTTTTCCTCTTTCCCCTCCATCCTTCTTATTCGTCCCTCCTCTTCTTTTACGCGACTTCTTTCCCCTTCGCAAGGCGTGTTACACGCGACCGTTCCCTTTTTCAATCAGAACGGTGTTAAAATTCATTTAAGTTTAATCAAACCACGTTGCGAAACAACTTGCAAGAAAACGATACCGTGTAACCTTTTAAAACACCATGTGTAATTTTCTCTCTTCATGTTATTATGCTTATACAGGTATATATGTTTGGTAAACTTCTTGATTCACTTTTGGTGAAAGATTATATAGGAAATTTTAAAAGAAATTTTTATTACTTTTCGTATATTCGATGCAATTTTTTTTTTAAACTCGAAGAGAAATTAATTTTAATCGAAGCTTCAATTAATCTGATTACGCGAAACTCCTATATGCTCTTTTATTATGTCGTTCCACTCTCGATCGAGGCACAAATATGTATGAATTCTCTTTTTAAAAACGTGGGATGAAGACAATTTTTTTTTTTATTCTTGAATCCACGATAAAAAAGATAAGTGAGATCGATACTCTTAAATATTGCCATCTCAAAGATCTTTCTCTTTAAAACGAGGCAAATTTCAAAGATGCATATATATTTCTTTTTCTTACAAATCCTCATTACATTAATCCCAGAAAGAGGCCCGAAACAAATCTTTGTAAATTTACGCCCGACATATCAAAAAAGCGTCGAACCCAGAAAAAACTTCTCTTCGCACGAGTTGAGAACGAAAGCGGCGATGTAAATGAAAAACGATGTTTCCCCTGTCGGGATCTCGATTCGGGTCAGCCAGTCGGCGACGGGGTACCGATATTTACGAGGACGCGTTGCACCCAGGAGCAAGTGAGCGCGATGGAGAACGGAAACACCGCCGGGGGGACAGGTGGCCCCCAGTGCGGACATCGTTTTCTGCTCTCTCGGCTCGTGAACGGGCTTTAATCGCGGCCGTTCTCGCTCCGTTCCTCGGCTACATCGTATATTTTATCGCTGTCTCGTTGGCACTGTTCGAGCAGAGAGGCTCGAAAGAAGAGGAAGAGAGCGTCGGTCCGTGGGCAGAGAGGAGGCTGAACGGATTTAACGAGCCTTTACGATCGTCCAACGGGGAGAATCAATCGTGAATCGGGCCCAAATATCACGGATATATATGTACGTTTCGTCCATTCGTGGAGGATCCTCTTTCTGTCGTTCTAATTTAGTGGGCTACCTTAGATATTGAATGAGAAAGGGATACAAAGGGTTAGGGACTTTTAACTTGATTTATGAGTCTGTTGAGTTTTTTCTGCTCTCGTTATTGTTATTTATTGAGCAGGTGGTAGTTGAAGGGACTTGAAAAGAGTTCTGGAGAAAATGAGGATGATCGATGCTGTTAAATAAATATGTGATTAGATTTAGAATCGATCGAAAATTTCTCTATTTTTCATTTTCATCGAATCCACCTTCCCCATGTAACTGAACGTGAAACGTTTCTCTTGATACGAAACGTTCTCTTAAAGTGTGACTACTCTCGACACGCAGAGTTCGCCAAGAGGGTGAGGAATGCGGAACCATCGATATCAACACGCGTCGATAACCATAACGATTACACTACGAACGTGAACGAGTCGAATGGCACATCGTAACAGAGGGGAAAACGTTAAGAATCTGCCGTGATCAAAGATCGATCCCCTACTTCGTGCACCGCGCGAAGACACGTGTTTGCGCACATCGACGCATAACAACGATCAATAATAAGTTTGAGATTGTGCGCACGGTTCCACCTTCTCGATAAGGGGGTCATTTCCCGCGAAAGCTCGCGTAATTCGTTCGCGGAATAATCGGGGAGAAAGTGAGAAGATACCGTTTAGGTGGTGCCCTATCAACCTCTGTAACCCTCTCCTCGAAAACGCGAGGCGCGGAAAAGAAGCGGAGAGTTGGCGCGACTCTCCCACTCGGCGATCGAGCCTTTTGATGTTTCGAAGAACCGTTCACGGTCTGGGAAACGTGGGAATAATAGATGCCGGATTTACACGGTTCAAGGCGCACCGAGTGTTCTCTCCACCTGAGCGTTGCTAGTTCTCACCTTGTTAGATCGAGCGTGGAAGAGAAAAGAGGGGAAAAAAAGCGCGGCGAGCCGAGGAAGACCATTAAATTACAATACAAAATGCCAGCGAGTGAAACGTGTCTGGATCGTGACTATCTCTGTCGAACGGAAAAAACGGCTTAATATATCCGAGCCCCGAGCGCCACGATCGCTCGAGTTTCTTCATGGCCAGCGACAAAAACTGCTGTTCACGCTTAAGTTCGCGGCGGGAAGGGAAGAATGGGATGAAGCTCTTGTCGTCGATAGAATAACCACATATTCGCGCTCGAGATACGGTGAAACGCTCGTTCGTACGAACCTGGTTGGGGAACAGATAGGCTACAAAAATTCGTATCAGTCTATCTAATTTTTCGTCCAATCGATAGAAAATTTCGCGAAACATTTTCTCTAAAATACTAGTAATATAGTGAATTTTTAACTCGAATACATGAGAATAAAATTATTTGCCAATCACCTCTATGCGACGTTGCATCGTAGATGTAATTCGACAATCCATTTAGTTATTTCTTTTCATACAACTGCGGAGCGACGATTCTTAAGAAAATTAATGCTTGAATAATTCCAATTGATAAATTGATATATCATATAAATTTCATCACGATTGGATTAAATTGGATTCGAAGAAGGAAATGATTCTGGGAGATTTTATTTGCCGTTTCACCTGTATCCCGGAGACAGTCGGCGCAATTAACGAAACACTAGATCACCATTAATATATCCGTAGCCGTGGAAAAAGAAGAAGTTGCCCCGACGAGAGAGAGGAAAAAAAATTACATCTTATGGACGTTTCCTCGACCTTCGACTCCTCTAGCTGCTCCTCTCTTTCCGTCCATAAATCTCGGCTGGAACCGGCGATGCGAGGAAGATGGAAACTGGATACACACGCGGCGGAAACGCATGAGTCAGTGATGCCTCCGGAGAAAACGACATCACGCGAGTTCACGTGGAATATATCGAGGTGTCTCGCTTCCCCCCACGAATCTTTCTTCGTGTGGGTCTCTCTCTCTCTCTCTCTCTTTCTCTGAGTGCGTTGACCCAGCTTACGGTAACCCAGGCCGACTGTTGCACCTGCGTCGACATGGACTTACCGGGATAAAGGGTCGCGCGACCCGAATTACTTCCTTCTTTCATCATTCGTCGAGCCATTTCATTCGTGCAGCCCAGCGAAATCGCGCTTCGATCCGCTCGACGACGGATCGACGGTCGTGGCTGACGTCGTTTTCGAATAAAAAAGCCAAGTCCTGGTAGACCGTTGTGAAAACTGTTGTGTTTATTCTTAATTTTTTCCTTTCCAATAGAGATTTTAATAGCCGATAAAAACTAGCTTTTCCTGTTTCCTATGATGCGATTCCGAAACGAGGAATAATTGTCAGAGGAATTGAGCGAGGAATCTGTACGCTTTCTCGGAACATAGACAATTGTGGTATTTAATGGGTCGCATCCTCGCTCCAAGCCTTTCAATTACACAAAGCGATCGCAGCGGGTACCGCCCACGTCTTAACTGCCTCAACAGTGCACCGTGATCGTATTAATCTGCAATTTGCATAGCTCGATCCATTCAACGCGCCCTAGGTTCCTTCCTACTCCTCTCTACTCGAATACAACTTTCGACGAGGTTCGTTCCTCGTTCGAGAGGAGAACGAACTTCCACCATAAACGTAAACGTGATTCTCCTCGCGGAGAGGTGTTCATTCGGTGTCATTACGAGGCGTTGCTGTAAATTTAACGGCAAGATGACGTGCTACGAAACGAGATGCTGGAATCGATCAACACAGGCGCTCGTGAGGTGGGTCAGAAATAGAAGCGCCGCCAGGTTATATACGGTCCCGCGTGTACACACGCAGCAAGGATGAGGACGAAGGAGAGAGGGCACGCGAGAAGGTCTATCCTCTTGACCTCACTTTCTAGAATCCTTTAAGTATATGGCGCCACGACTCGTTTATCCATTATCGATCGACCAACAACCTTCCAGATACACGACTGTATCTCTACTAACCGAGATATCGCTGCCCTGTACAGATTATTCGTGAATCGTCAAATTCATCTGTTTGTGATTGGAAACGGAATTTCAATTTGCCGATCAGAGTCAGTTTATTCCTTCCTTTTCTTAAGATTCGTCGTCTTTCAAATCGGAAGATCTGAAATAAAATATCGATATTAGACCCTAGATCGAAATGATTTCATCATATTAACTCAACTTCTTTAGTCAAAATATTATTAAAAAAAAAAAAGAAACGACAAAATATTTTGATATAAAATCAATTCGCTTTTATAAAATATTACAAAAAAATATTAAGGATAATCCAGGAAGAAGATAAGAAAGAATTCGCACATTATAATTCTAAACGAAGAAATGGTTTACAGATCTGGCCCAGATCCGAGCGCTGGTGGAGTCAACGGGGATGCTAGGTGGCTCTACCTGTCCATCCTGCGAGATGCCATTCGACAAAGGGAAGAAACGTCGATTGATCGACTCGTGCGGCCACGAGCGCTGCTATTCCTGCCTGTTCCGCAGCGAGGCTTGCCCGCTTTGCCTGCGCGCCGATTTCAACGACGACGACGGCCTGGAGGGACCCTTCAGGGAGGGGTTCATCGGCTCCTCGGGGCCCATGTCCATCCTCGCGCCCACGGATGGCTGGATCGATGAGTCATCAACGGTGAACTCTCTCTGCGGCAGCCCCAGACCGCGTACGAAAGTCACCACGAGAGCCAATCTTCCTTCGAGAGTCATGCACGTAAGGCAATATCATAGTCATCAACTCGGAGGCCTCGAGTAACACTTTCTCGCGCGGATCCTCGACTCCTTCGCCATTTCTGGAATGCCTAGGTCGTCTGATGACTATTGTTCACGTTGTCCCCTTATCCATTTGATTGGATTCGCGCAAATTCTAAAGAGAAACGATTAGAATGTCTCTAGAAAGTGTATTTAATCGACACGTTTTCCGTTAACTTTTTTAATTTTAAATCTATCGAATCGAGGAGAAGTATTTAGAAAGGATACCGATTAGAATTCTATCGCGGTCGCTTCGTTTAATTAAACTTCGGATTATTTATGATTCTTCTTCTTCTTCTTCTTCTCTTCAGCAACGCGAGACCGATGAAAGTGTTTCTTCCTCGGCGATGGCTAAAGGATTGAAGAACAAACCACCGGCACTTCCGGAGTCCTCTCAGGGGAAGCAGAAGCTTCAGATGATGACTCAGAGTATGTAAAATTATCGATTGTAAATTTTTAATACGATATTGTCAAAAAAATTCCATTGTTGTTGATTAGAAAAGATGAATCGAGAAGATCGATAAAATGTGATATAAAATTGAATTTACAGGTTGTCCAACCCCACCGAATCAAAGGAAGAGGTTTTTCCTGAATCCAAAGGTGCTCAGGAGTTCGTTCGTTCCTCAAAGATCGTCCAGACGGGGAGCATCGTCTCCTGAACCAGTCGTAAACGACAATCCTTCCGCCTTGTCAGGTAATCAAGTTTAATTTGAAATTATTTTCCTCGACCTTTGATGTTAAAGATCAACCGAGCAGGGAAGCATATATTAGCTGTAATTAATTATTAATCGTGAACCAACACGCGTGTAGCTTGGATGGCCTCGTCTTGGGAGGGGAAGTCTCGATGGCCGGGTGTAGTGCTGGGGAAAATCAAATCGTTGTGGAGCAACAGTCAAGGGACGGCGAACGATGGGCTGAACCAGCTCATCGACTCGAGGAACAAAGTCACAGGCAGGAAGAACACTTTAGAAATCGAGTGTTGTGCATCTTCTCGTGTGTTTTAATAATCGATAAAACATGTACAGGTTGCTCGAATTACTACGCACTACTCTCGTTTCTCTATCGTAATAATCTTGTTTCAATCACCCTTTTCACACATCACACAGTAGAGCACTAGCAGAGTTTGAAGCATGCCTCCATCATCGACACTCACGTGTGCCGTGTTTGTAGCACGAATTTACTTTTTTCAGCCGGAAGTACTTGTACCACGATATCTTCGTGTAAGGATCTTTAAATAGAATTCGACGAGTATCTAGTGGATCTTCTGCATCTTGAAAATATATCCGTTTTTCTGTGTGATTTTTTTTTTTTTATCTTATGCATCGTTCGTTTCTTCATTCAATCCTCCGATCACTCTGTCTAAATATAAATATTTCTTTATTCCCCAGACGACGAAGGAGGTTGCGTGAAGCCATTGTCCTCCAAGACGAGGAAATCGTCCCAATCGGATCTCCACATGAGGCTAGGCCTTCTCCTAGGCACGAATCACACTCGAGCGAGCAGCAGCGTGGACACGACGGACCTGCCTGGTGCCTCGAATCGTTCCAGCGCGGGTGCATGCCAATCCAGAGTCCCTATCCAAGGCCACGACAGTTCTGCAGCCTCGTTCAGCAGTTTAACGAGCTTCGAAACGCAAACGTTGGCCTCCACGAACACCAGTCCGGTGTCTACGTTGACTGGAACGTCGAGTGAAGCGGAAGCAGCCGCAGCTTTGAGGTGTCCTATCAAACCTAAGACGAAAGTAAAAGGAAAGAGCAAGTCCAGAGATTGCGACAGTGCTGGAAGCTTGGCCTCCATCTCAACCTCGGTGTCCGCGTCCACTTCTATGTCGATGTCGATGTCCGTTTCCGTTTCGGGCTTGTCGAACGGCAGCTCGAGCCCGCTCACTCCTAGAAGACATTCCGTGAACGCCTCGCAACCTGGCCAAAGCGACGAGCTTGGCCAGTTCAAAAACAGACGGTCTTGCGCCAGGAGATCAGCCAGAACTGGAAACGTCAAGGGTGTTGTCGACACGAAATGTAAGTTCTTTTCTAGGAACCGTAGAACATATGTGAATGACGAGGCTATCTCATGTAAATCATTCTTCTTTCAGTACGTTTCATACAGCATCACGGTACGCAGCTGACCCTGAAACCTCTGTTCTTCGAAGTACCTTTATTGGAAGCCGATCCATTGTTCACCGGTCGCCAATGGCTGCTCCAAGAACTGGAATCGGTTGTAAACGGGTCCAGCCCTGGAGTTTTGATCTCTGGGTGTCCTGGAACCGGGAAGACCGCGCTGGTTCTACAGCTGGTTGAACACAGCTGTTTTGGAAGAAGGCGGGAACAACCTCTTCCATCGGAAATCAATGAGGAGGCTGGAGAGAAAGAGAAAATAAGTTGCAGCTCGGCTTTGCATGCTAGTATTCGTTATACCAACGAGAAGGTAAATGTATTATTATGATATATTTCCTGTAGAATTTACTAATTGGTTAAAATTTTAATCCTCAGGTTCGAGAATTAGCTTCTCACGTTGTAGCATATCACTTCTGTCAAGCGGATAATAACAGTACTTGTTTGGTACCAGACTTGATCCACTCTTTAGCAGCTCAATTATGTCAAGCTCCTCAACTCATCTCCTACAGAGAATATCTGCTCTCGGAACCTCATATACAGGGTTCTCTCTCGCAAAGAGAATGCACTGTCGATCCAGATCTTGCACTATCTAGAGGTATAATTGAACCCTTGTCTACATTGAAGAAAACAAATAGACTGCCTGACACCAATATGGTGAGTAAAAGAATCTTATTTATTTAAAATTTCCATCAAAGATAGGATTTATAATTTTTTTAACAAAAAGAAAAAAGAAACTATATTCTCAATATGAATCATCTTCCAGGTGATTTTAATCGATGCTGTCTGCGAAGCAGAGTACCATAGACCAGATAGAGGCGACACAATAGCATCCTTTTTAACGAGGCATGCTCCAAACTTTCCTAGCTGGTTAAAAATTGTCTGCACAGTCAGAACGCAATTGCTAGAATGCGCCAAACAACTACCTTACACCAGGGTCTCCTTAGACAGAGCCTCAAACGACAGCGCCGGAAGTAACGTGACAAGAGATCTCTCTGATTACATTGGATATAGATTAGCTCAGAGTCCTGCCATTCAAACAAACGTCACTGCATCGGTGAATGGCAAAGCGGAATCATCCTGCAGTGCGAATCAAACCAGATTCGCCTCGCATCTATTAGCTTTAGCTAGAGGTAGCTTTCTCTTCGCGAAATTGACGCTCGATCTTATCGAGAGCGGTCATCTGGTGGCTAAATCTGCCAGCTATAAGGTGAATAGAATCCGTTCATTTACAATAGAAAGAGAGTACAGAAATTTGTTAATCTAATATATTTGGAATTGGATGTTTCAGGTACTGCCAGTCTCCTTGGCGCAGATTTTCCAATTGCACTTCAACCTCAGATTCCCTACAGCAACATCGTTCGACAAGGTTCAACCTCTATTAGGCGTTTGCCTAGCTGCTCTGTATCCTCTAACTTTACCTGAAATCTTCTACTCGGTGAATTCTCTGAACACGGACCATTTCGTTTCATGGGAGGATTTTCTACAGAGATTCAAAGTAAATTTTTTTAAATAATCAATATATAGATATAATCTAAAAGATAAATATCTAAAAAATAAATTATATAATTAATTTATCCACTCTTGTCTATGGCTACCTTCAAGTGGATTAAGTAAGTCTCAATTATATTCTTCTTTATAATAAAAAATATTCTCCGCAACGTTTCTATTTTCTTTTTCGCAATTACAAACCCGCCCATTTGTTGTACGACAACTTATCGTTCTCTCGTTATCAGATGCTCTCTGGATTCCTCGTGAAACGTCTGGACAATACCTACATGTTCTTCCATCCATCGTTCAGGGAGTGGTTGATGAGAAGGGACGAGGGCGAATCGACCAAGTTTCTCTGCGACCTGAGGTTAGGTCACGCAGCCATCGCGTATAGGCTCTCCAGACTCCAGGCACCGTTAGATGGCGATAAAGCTTTAGAATTGGGTCACCATATATTGAAGGCGCACGTTTACAGAGGCGTTGCTCCGTGTTGGCCTTCGCGCGATCTACAGGTAAATCACCTGTTCCTCATTTGCATTTGTAGGATAAATCCATTTGCGTTACAATAGTATTTCAGTTACGAAACATTCTCTTGTTTATCAGGCCATTTGGTTAGCATCGTCCACGGAATGCGTCTCCTCCGCATTGTGCACACTGAGGAACATCTACAGCCCGAACGTGAAGGTTTCGAGGTTGCTTTTGCTGGCAGGAGCATCTCCGAATCACATCACGGAATATCTGGGCAATGCTCCAGCTCTTTGCATGTACGCTCACGAAGGTTCTGTCGAGATGGTATCGTTGTTATTGGAATTTGGAGCCGATGTCGAGTTGACGAACAGCCAGGGATGTACAGCGCTCTCGTTAGCGGCTGCTCGTGGCCATTGCGATGTTGTCAGAAGGTGAGCGAAGTGTGAATGGAATATATGATTGTTGGAATACAGGATGCTATAAAAATTGAAATAATATGCTCAGTTTTTGCGATATCAAAGGAATGATTAACAAATTTGGAAATATATTTATATTTTTAATTCAGACTAGCCGCTGCTGGAGCTTCGTTAGGTCACACGGACATGGCAGGACAGTGTCCCTTGGTTCACGCAGCTAGACACGGAAGATTGTCCGTGGTTGGTTACCTTTTGGCTTGCGATTGGGTAGTTCCAACCAACGTGAGTGAAACCGAAGGATCTCAAGAAATAGGTAGAGAAGAGGCTGCTCAGCAAGCTGTGGTCGCCGCAGCGGCTCAAGGTCACGAATCTATCGTGGAATACTTATTAGACATGGCCGAAGTGATCGTAGATCGTCCTGATACTTTGATAGGCGAGACTGCCTTGACTATCGCTGCTGCAAACGGTTCCACGGCCACAGTTTCGGCATTGTTGGCTCGAGGAGCGAATCCAACAGCTGTGAACGCAAAAGGATTGTCTCCTTTGATGTTAGCTGCAAGAGAGGGACATTGGGGTACGGCTGAAAGATTACTGCAAGGTTAGTGTTAAGGATTATTATTAAACATAAGAATAAAAAGATTGGACGTGAAAATATTCATTATTGTGCGATAATATGACTGCAGGAACACTCTCGAGCAGCACCGATACCGTTCTGGACGATGCAGCATCTCTCCTAGATCAACGAGACCCAGCTGATCGTACTGCACTGATGCTAGCTGCCTCAGAAGGTCACACAAACTTGATCGAACTATTTTTAGACAAAGGATCCGTTCTAGAGAGTAGAGATAAAGAAGGAATGACCGCTCTCTGTTGGGCCTGCGTGAGAGGAAGACTGGCCGCCGTGCAGAACCTTATTGATCATGGGGCTGATGTTAATACTAACGATAATACAGGGAGAACTCCTCTAGATCTAGCTGCCTTCCAGGTAACATTCTTTAAAAAAATCCGTGCACTTATTATTTACACAAGATCAACGAAAAGTATATCTCACAATCTTGCGAACAATACAATTCCCAGGGCAATCCAAAGTTGGTGCAATTGTTGCTCGAGAAAGGAGCAGCGGTCGAGCACGTCGATCTCCACGGAATGCGACCTTTGGACAGAGCGATCGGATGTCGAAATATACCCGTGGTGCAGTGTTTCCTACGCCGTGGGGCGAAATTGGGCCCGGCAACCTGGGCGATGGCCGCTGGAAAACCAGACGTTCTCCTGATCTTATTGAACAAACTCCTCGAAGATGGGAACGTCCTCTACAGAAAGAACAGACTGAAAGAGGCGTCGCATAGGTACGCGTATGCGCTACGAAAGTTCCCTGCGTCGCCGGAAGAGGATTGCCAGGGGCAAGAGCAGGGTCACATGATGCTGCAACTCCAGACGTTTGCGCAACTTCGACTGAATTTCTTGCTCAACCTCAGTCGATGCAAGCGCAAGATGAATGTGAGTGGTTGTGTATTGAATGAACTACTATAAGTTTCCTAATACTTTCATTCATATCACAGCTATCTATAGATATATCGTGTTATGTAATTCTATTTTCTTGTTCTTGTATGAAATAGTTTTCGAATAGGAAATATTTTGAAACTTTAAATTTATTTT
>NW_006263730.1:183809-192565 GCF_000469605.1 Apis dorsata | reverse complement strand
TTTTTTTTTTTATTATTATTTATGCAGGAATGTGCGGAAGCAATCGAGCTCGCTGACGAAGCTCTAAAAGTTCGCCCAGTATCGTACGAAGCATTTTACGCGAGGGCGAAAGCACGAGTTGATTCAGACTTCCTGGAGGACGCATTATCCGACGTCCAAGAGGCATTGCAGATCGCACCACCGCAAAATCGACAGGATCGGCGCGTTCTCGTTACTCTGAAGGAAGAAATAGTTTCCAGATTGGATGGAGTAGGGACCAGCAAAGGATCGGTTGACTCTACCAGCAGATCTCGCCTTCGAGCGTCAGTCGACACTCTCACAGAATTGTAAAATTATCTATTTTTTTGTCTTTCAAAAGACTTTTGATTGCCCACGTTTAAGATATCGTCCTTTCTTTCACAAAGGGAATGATTATATGCAAGCTCCGAAACAGTTCTTGCATGCGTATATTTAATTTATAAGTTGATTTTTCTTGAACTGAACTCGCGATTCCTCGAAGATTTTTTTTAAAAAGATAATATGGCTTAGGATTTGCTTTCAAAAAATATTTGGAGGCAATTCGAAACATTCAATCAAATTCGAATGAAGTATTTTGTTTATTTCCTTTTTTTTTTTTTATTTTGTTAATTTAACGACTCATTGCGTACGTTGTACGTACTTGAAGAAATATTCCTTCTCCATTGCGTTGCTTGATTCATTTTTGATAATCAGCAAGGATTTATATATGTTTTTATTCTTTTCTTTTCTGTGCAATTGTATTGCATGACCGTGTTAGGATTTTGTACTATGTCCAATTCGATTCTAAATCGAATATAGAGTTTAATATATATACGTTTTTCTATATATATATATATACACATATTATATATATATAGTAAATATATATATAAGTATTTATATTATATTACGCGTAAAAAAAAAAATTGATTTTTTAGTGTCGTTGTAATTTAAATGAAAGTTATTTAATTGTTTCTTCCTCTCTGTTTCTTTCAGTATTTTCTCTTTTTTTTTTTTTTTAAATATATCGCCACAAAGGAAAAAAAATGCAATTTAATAAAAGAGAATTTTGATATTGATATGATTCCAGCGTTAAACTGTCACAGCCTGTAGATTAAACATGGCTGCCATTTTTCCACGCGTGCGAAACGCAACACGATCTCGCTGAATGTATTTATAATGCACTCGCTTGCCAAGCATTTAATACACATTTAATTCCTCTGTAACCCGTCACGATCGTTTCCGAATTTTTATGTTAATACAAGCGCTGCAAAGTTGTATGGACTTCGATTACGACTACAATGTTATTTTGTCTCTGCCTTGGAGCACAGAGGTACGAAATAAACGAACTTTTTATCGAAAAAGAAAAACAAAAAGATTCTCTTTCAAACAATTTTAAAATAATTTTAAGAAAATGTGATGGGATAATTGGATAAATTTTATTTCAACTCGCCTTTATTGTTTCGAATGATCGAACGAACTCCTGAAATCAGAAGAGTATCGATCGAGGTACGTTGTCCCTTAAATAAGTGTACATCGATTAGAAAGAACTCGTAAAGTGCGTTATGATGATGGCACTTTTGCGAAAGCGAGATAATTTTCGAGGTGAGAACAAAAAGAAAAGAAAAAAGGCGACAAAATGTTTGGTAACAAATATAAATATATATGAATACTAGTAACGGAGAATTGCCTTTTCTTAATCTACTTTTTTGAAGACACGGAATAAATAATAATTATTTTTGAAAATAGATCTTGAAAAATAGATTCTGTCGCTTTCACAATCGTGTCGCCAATTGAAAACGGTGAGTTTCGCATTTCACTTAAATATCTTCAAGAATTAGTACCAAGAATTACGGATTTTGGTCTCGAGTTCGCCACCGTTGCACGCTGGGCGACCAACTTTTAAGTACACTTTAATTCGATTAATATAATGTATACGTAAATACATCTTCGTATAGAATAACCATAAATATCTCGAAATTTGCATCAATTTCATCGTATACTACGACATTTGTAGACATTTTACGTATCTGAGGATATTATTAGCTTTGAAAATTCCTCGAGGAGAAAAGCATATATCAGAGTACAGATATATTTGAGAACAATACTCTCGAAAGTTCCTTATTTTTCGCTAATAGACACTAAGAGTGGAAATTACGGATAATCGAATAATCTCTCTTATCACGGTGTTTAAAATACTCTCTTCAATTTCATTTTTCGAGAATATTTTCCACAAGCATTAAGAAAATTATTGTTTGTCAATCCATTAGTGTCCATTAATGTCTACATAAATAACTTTCGAAAATAACTCTCGAGAATCTTACACTCAAACACATTCGTATCTTTACACGCATATTAAGTAGAAGAAATTAGAATCGTCTGCTTTGCAGCTTCGACTTAATCGTTTTCATGAAACAATAATCAATTCTTAAGTCAAGATTTTACATTTATGATCGTTTTGATATACATATGTCGAGATGTATGATCGAGAACAGCGTATAAAAGAAATTTGAAGTTCGAATAGCATCACATTTAGATTTTCGATTCAACACGCGATTTGCGTTCGAAAGACAAAGAAAATCAAGCGATATTTGTACTTGCGCTTCTGTCGAAATAATTGTGCAAATGTCGAAGAGAAAAGAAATTGTCTTTCGATCAAAATCACACGAGTTCAACATTCTATATTCTATAATGAACAATTGAACGAAGTTATTACGAGATTGCATGATCTTATTTCTTTAATCATCAAATGATCCCAGTTTAATGATCAATTCGAATGAGATTGATTTAAAAATTATCTACTCTTGTGATCCATCAATAACTGTATATAGAATATTCAAAAGTAGAAAGAAAATTTAAAGAATGAAAACCACAAAAAAAACTATAATATTTGATATACAAAAATGTTGGTATGACGAATGTAATAAATAAGTTTCTATCCTCATTTTTCTATATCCACTTTCGTGTTTATCTCAGTCTCTTTAAATTCTACAGACTATTAACTGACAAATAATTAAATACACACACACGTATATATATATATATACCTCGTAGAAACTGGAATCACATCTGGGATCAATTGTTCGTGAGAAAAGCGAGGAAGCTCTCTGATCGATGAGCTCGAGTGGAACGAAGTACAAAGCAAACGAAACACGGTGATCTACAAAGTGTCGGAAATCGAAACAGAGTGAAATACGATAATTACAGCTTGCATTCGGATTAGTATAACAAATGTATCTCCCTGTTGTTAAAGGAAAAGCCCCACTCCCAGATGTTCCATGGGTAAAAACGCATTGTCGAAATCTACAGCAGCAATTGTCCAAGAAAGACCGAGTACCGAGTCCACGAACCGCGTTCCAAATCCATCACCATCTTCCTCGAATCGCTCTTCGCCGCGAAGAATCAACGTCGAAGCGGAAAACTCGCTTCGAGATTCTCTTTACCGACAATCGGTACTATCGAGGTTATCTTGCAACGCGTTCGCCGATCATCGATTTCTCTGCATCGATCGTCGACGGCACCGTTCAACGGGCCTGCGAATCTTGCGGAAGAACCTTGTGCAGATCGAGGAACGCGAGGATAACGAAGACGAGGCAAGAACGCGACGACGTTTCGTGTAAAGTGCGTGGACGGGACAACAGAGTGTCGAAGACATCACAGAAGCGCGCGAATCTGAAGCTAGTGGGCCTTGTAGGTGTCTTTGTTTTGGTAGCCCTGCACGTAGCCGGATTGGTCGGGTATATCCTTTCGGCCGGCGATACCTTTCCCCTTTCCGCTTTCGTCGAATCGTTGCTTGTGCGATCCTGTGTACTTGCTCACGTCCGTGAGTCTGTCCACCGTGGAGGCCGCTTTTCCTGTCTAAAAATTAAATAATAAAGGTAATGAACAGGTAAATATGATTAATGGTATTTGGTTGTTCCATTATTGAAAGAAAAAGAATTTCATCCTATTCTATGCTTGATAATGGGAATACTGTTACTTTTGTTTCATTCTGTAGTAAAATCTAGATAGATATTCGTATGATATAAATTTGAAGGATATATAAAATGGATTGAGAAAAAAAAAAAGAGAGAGAAAAAATTTTAAATTCCAAATAATAGGAAAATTATAAATTTATACATTCAATATTTGTAAAATGACATTTAGATTTCAATTTGTATTTCTTAGAATGTTTTAGCAGTTTTTTGCGAGATGCACTTAGCATAGTTGAAAAACATTGACCTAATTAAGACGAAGGACGCACATACGTAGGCGAGAATTTAAAATTCATCGTTAGAAACGATATATCCACAGGTCAGGTCTGGCGACGTCATAAATCTTTAGTGTCGATAACGTGACACGCAAGGACATGATATTCGATATACAAGCTATTTCTACTTTGGTTAGACTTATGAAATCGTGAAACTTGTTGTCATCGATCACGTGTGGTATAAACTCTGAACCTGACCCTGTCCCCTGTCTTTACTTTGTCGGTAAACATTCGGAATCGACGATAAACTTTCGGATTAATATTTCAATTTACAATACTTACTCCACCAGCGCCGGCTGAGACTCCAGGTGGTCCACAATTCGCCATTTTCTTCTTCATCTCCGCTGGATCGACCTTCTTACTTTTGGCCAGCTCGTCCAAGAACGATTTGTATTGTTCGATACCTAATTTCATGGATCTAGAAACAAAATCGATACCATTTTATTTTTAATATACTATAACAAATCAGTCGTGCATCAGCCATTTTTGATTTCGCTTAATATTTTACAATTATTATTTTTTTTTTTACACAAATTGTCAAAAATATCTATCAATATGAACTCTATTTAATTTTTAAAATATCGTATTGAACCTGTTAAATGTAAAAAAAAATTCTCGTACTTGTGTTTCTTGAAATAAATCCCAGTATCGGTGGTTGTGATCTTCCTTCCATCGATCACCTTCGCCTGTTTCATCCATTTGTCGCTCTGACTCAGAGTGATCAATTTCCCATCGCTTTTCGGATCGCCGAATTTCGAAAAAGCCTTGAAACTTTGCAAAAAGCTGCCAGACTGCGCGGCGCTTGGACTGCTAGGCGTCAATCTTCCTGTCTCGTTTTCTTCGATTTTCAAATTCGCCACGCATTCGGTCGCCTCCTTGGTGGCACCGTTCGTTTCCGCTTTGTCCTCCCCTTTCTTCTCCCCATCCGCGTTACTTTTCTCCGTCTCGGCTTCCTCGTTCTTCTCTACCTTTGCGTCGTTTTTCTCAGTTTCGTTATCTGCCTTCTCGGCTTGCATGCTTGCGCCTGCAATATCACGCAAGATAGAGAAATTTTATTTCCCTTCGACGTGCGAACAAGTTGAAAAAGGCATCGCATGATGCAAAAATGGTTCTATCCAAGTGGGTCAAGTTTGTGCTTGTAAAAAAAAAAAAAAAAAAAAGGAAATAAAGTATCTTTTATGTATCTGGATTTCACGCTATTACACGTATCCAGGTAGACACGTCGACGACGCGACGTTTTGAGGTCAAGCAACGCGAGCTATCGATTTAGCATAATTCGAGTAGGCGGCCTTCACAAATTGACATTTAAATGATAATTAGCGATCGAATAATATTTTTTCGTGTTATTAAATCGATGCAGATTACATGTCATTACGCAAATTATTGTGGAATAAAATCTCTCCTATCTTAATAGGTTTTGTGAGAATTAATTAATAACGAAGAGTTTCGTATCTTGGAATACGAAATATTTTTCCTATCTCGAGTAGCAGATAATATTTTTTTTTCAATTAAGCTAATCGATAGCTGAACGATGAAATAGGACTGAATCGGCTATTGGAAATAGTTTGGAACCTCTTCTGTATCGGTCTCTTTGCTACGTGGACGGTATTGTGCCTCCTCGTGGTATTATTGCTTGAATAAAGGATTCTAAGATACAATAGAACGAATATATACCTTTTATTTGAGTTTCTACGTTTCAAGAAAGAGTACAGTCGATCAAACTATATTTCTTATAGCTAACAAGCTTTGTTGTTGAAATAATAAAAATCAAGCTCGTCTAAGTCTTTGAAAAATTATATCTTTCGATACCTAGTTTCATTGTTGATCGAAATGTCACCATAAATCTATTTTATATTATAAATATCATATATTTTGATATATTATATCCATAATTTATGATAAAAATCGATAATAAGTAAATGATTAATACACATACTACGAAGAATTGAACGATTTTCCGAAAAAAAAAAAAAAGGTAAGAAGAGAGAACATTCAAATGCCTCTTTGAATAACGTGTATGAGAAGGCAATATTAGCAAAACTAATAAAAACATGATTTATCAAGGACCATGTTCACATATATTGGCGTGTTCGTAATATGTTTCACGACTCACACAGAGTCAATTTACAGAGAACAATATAACTCGTTCGATAACCTAATCGGGCCGATCGTTTGTTTTCCATTTAAGCAAGGGCAAGGACTACGTATTTCTCCATTGTTTGAATTCAATTTCACGCTCGTGCACGTGATCCACGAAACATTATCCAACAAAAGAGAGAGAGAGAGGAAAAGAGAGCAACCTGTTCAATAAATTTTCAACCAGTGTTATCTTACACGGGAGACGACATTGAGATTCCGTCAGAAGAGATCGCGAGTACACATCGATACCCAAGAAATCTGATGAAACGCGATCGGCTTCGAAGCGATTTTCATCCTATCCTCTCATGGATCCTCTCTTCACCTCTCTTGAAACGTTGAAACGTTACGAACGGCGGAAGGCCGACACCAGGAGTGTGGAGGTACGTTGTTATTTCATGACTATAAATAGAAATTACGATAGTCGTGTTAGCGCAATTAGCAAGGAACAGGAAACGAGGAGACGATTAAATAATACCGATGATCAGATGTCGAACGGATAGATAGATTCTGCGTACTTGCAATATGTAACTGACCTTTGATTCCGATGGATCTTTTCTTTATTATTCATTTTCGAAGATATTTTAATTTTCTTAATTCTTTTATCTCTAAATACACTCCGCGTCGAATGTTGTTATTTTTCATCGAAAGTGCAGTGAATATTTCTAACAAGTAAATTTTATAATATTTCTTAACAAGATGTAATAAAAGAATACGTTTCGTTAGAATTTAGAATTAGAGATGAAATCGTTTCATTTCTTCGCTGTATTCCATTCATTGTCAAAAAAATATATATCTTTAAAAAAGATAACAAATAACAATTCATTTGGTAACAATTTCACGTTATTTTACACAATACAGATATCGATGTATCACTTCACGTTAAAACTCATTATACGCGTTATAATATTTTCATTCGTTGCTGAAAGGAAGATCGTTGCCTCGAAGAGATTAATTAATCAATCGAGAGATGATCCATCGTTAATTAATTTTTCTTTGGGAAGGGAATCGGTTCCAACTCAAACATCAACAAAACCATCGCGCACTTATTTCAAATACAATACAATACCTATGGATATTAATACACATCACGCTTCGAACTTACCGTGTCGATATTCAGAAGAATTCAATGGAACGATTTTAATTACGCGTGTAATGGCTTCGAATTATAATCGAATAATCACCATGTACCACGTTGCGATAATCACGGAATCGAACGATCTTCCACGATCAATGAAGCTTTATCTGCTCGAAAGCGATAACACGGCCGATTTATTACGACGGCAGAGGAGAAGTGACGACAGAAGGAAACTGCGGAGAGCGCTGGGTTTGTATACAAGTTGAAAAGCTGTTGAACGCGGGTTTCAGCCAGGAATCTGTACACCGTAGGGCGCATGTGTTATATCGATCACCCCCGTAGAAACGAGTCACCCTCTCAATATATCTTTGAAAATGTGTTTCACCCTCGGCTGCAGCCGAAATAAACGCCGCGGGGATCCAATTCTGACAAACGATACACGACCAGGACTGACTATTAAAATCACCGATCGCTTGGTATTCGGCTCAGGTCTACGTTTTAAGGGTGTGTCCCTTTAAGGTTAAATTAAGATCGATAATGGAACTTTCTGGAAACGTTTCACCCAGCAATTTTAATTTTCGACTTAGTCAAAATTAATTTGACCATAATTTCGATAAACCGATATTTTTAATTTTAATTTCGATATTTTTCTGGTTATAAAAATTTTAAGTTTGAAATATCGATGCAACACGTCACTTCATGGACATCAAGTAAAAATATTTTCGATACATGGGTTGATGGAAATCGAATTTTATCAAATTTACGGTAGTTTTTTTTTTCACGAGTATCTCGAGAAATATGAATATGAAGAAGACAAAATCGCGAATCTCGTATATAAGTTTCTACGTGGTCAGTTTGGATTCGATATTTGGCAAGAGAATTTTGCGTGTGACTGCATCGTTATATTTGATAACAGAGCGAGGATATCTCATACATACATACTGACTTTTCCTTTTTTATCTCCAACCAATGAACACGTTTCTACACGCCGTTCTCACTCGAGTTCCGGAAAAATTGCTCGATCTCGACGTTTATTATCTCCGCATGGGATATCTCTATCCACTTTTACATCCGATCGTTACGTCAACGATATTACGACGAGCGTGGAAATAGCTTATTTCGTCATTCAAGTCAGGAAAACGGACTCTCAGTTGAATGAAATACGTGTTGGTATTAATAATAAGGAGAATATATTCACTCCCTTGGCAATTGTTTGATGATGAAAAAAAATTGACCGAAACAGAGATGAATTAATCATTATTAATATTATAATTATAAATGTTTGTAACACTTGTA
>NW_006263730.1:181014-183577 GCF_000469605.1 Apis dorsata | reverse complement strand
TATATATATATATATATATATATATATATATTTTTTTTTTTTTTAATTGATGATGATAATATAGTAAGTTTGTTTGATAATCACCTTTTCAAAGAATTTAATTTTATCGCCACGCACCACTGTGCAGCCCCTTCAGAATACTCACGCACTAAACGTATTGATTCTTGAATAAAGTAGAGTCGGACACTATTCCTAGTGTATTTTTGACGCGTTCATCACCGTGATTCCAGCCTGGATGAGACTGAGAACGAAACTGAACCTCCTCCACTACTGCGGCCAGCATCATCCCCACCTACACCAGACAACACCTTCAGCTATGCTCGTTCTATCATCTACTTTCTTCTACAATGCGTAAAAATCATTATTATTCTCTTTTAATTCGTTTCAGTCAAAGCTTTTTCTTGCTTTAATCGATCCTTTCGTTAGATCTTTTTTTTTTTCTTTTTTCCTTTTTCGAATCTGATAACCAGTTTCCAATCTGTAAACTCGAGTGTTTACTTTTAATGGATTACACGATACGGTTAACGATATCTAATTCGATAGTCATGACGACAAATATAGGAAATTTTTTTTTTTACAGAAATAAATATTAGATAATTTGTAGGATATATAAGATATAGTTAACAATTATTATTGATCGCTTTATTAAATTTTTATGAATGTTGAACACAAAATGAACAGGTTAATTATTAATCGATCTCTTCGATTAATTCTATGATTGTAATTCTATAAACGTAAAATTAAAAATCTAGTGTTACATAAATCACAAACTGGTGGAAGCTTCTAAATCTTAAAAGCACTTTTATACACGGAATCGACTTTCAAGAATACCTTGACCTGATTCCCATCAACGCCAGAGAAGTTTAAAGTTGAATTTTCTATACCCAAGTGGTATAACTCAACGATATGTCATTCGAGTCGCAAATCGTGTTGCTACCCTCATCATTCATTGAATTGCATGGAACCTATATAGATATGCATGAATGTTTGATCGCATAACGACAGATCGTTAAATTCTTTCATGTTGCGATCTAATATCAAAATTATAATTATAAATTATCCCTTACGTATCAATTGAGAATGCAAATTAATTTATTGTTACTTATGGATAATTAAACTGCCCCGAAAAAAGAACGGATTAGTAATTAATATAATTTATTTTTGTTATTCTTTAATTTATCAAACGAGCTGTCAGTGAAATGATAAGAGTATCTTAAAAAAAAAAAAAATATGACACGTAAAACACGATGTGTAAAGTGAAATTCGTGACAACGCGTATTCAAATGTAAATTTGATTTGTATTGAAAGACTTGTTGCATGATGCATATAAACGATGTCGCTTGTTGCTTCATCGTAAGCCTGTCATCGTTGACAATGAAACAAACAGGGATAAATTATGTAAGATGGAGATAATAAACACATCGATCGATAATAGAATGAAATTATATGCAAAATGAAAGATCAATGCCTTACATCTTATTTGAGTGAATAAACCTAATTGAAAACATGCATATAAGATGATAATATTATAAATTTTTGATTTTTAAAAATGTACATATACTATATATTTGGATTTTTTCTATTAAAAATTGATTATTAATGATTTTTTAATCGCTAGAATGAATGTTTTCATTTTTATCGATTTGAATTTTTATTTATTATTAGCTTCAAAGATGGATAATATACAGAATAGATCTGTACATGAACATGTATTAAGTAGAAGAAGGACAAAAATAGTATAAAAATATTGAAATCAGCGCCATCTTCAGAGTACCGCAAATGAAACTTAGAAAGAAAGAATAGAAAATATTGGAAAAAGGATAGAGATAGAAGAATTAACTATTAGTGCCATCTATTGGCACAATATCAAACACTCTTTTAAAGATAAATAAGTAATCGATAAAGTAGAAAAAGAATTTACAATTAACGCCATCTTTTGAGTGTATATATTTTAAAAGAAAAATATTTCTTTGAAGAGATTTCTTTAACATTCGAGAGATAGCGCTAATAGTCACTTCTTATCCATCTCTATCCTTCTCTTATTATTTTCTTTCCTTCTTTCTTTTTGTGTTTCATTTACGGCACTCTAGAGATGGCGCTGATTTCACAATTTTTACTTTATTCTATCCTTTTTTCCACTCTTTCCTCTCTTTGTTTATACTTTACTATAAAATTTATACATCTGAGATACATAAGAGATAATCTCTAATTTATTTTATCTTTTTTACTTAACCTATTATCTAATTTATATAAAAAATTTCGATTTTCTATTCGATATAACTTTTATATGCCGTAAGTATATATATGCATCGTATATATATTTATTTATACATATTTTTTTATTATATATATATATTTTATATGTATATTAATTTCTTATATGCATAAGAAATATATACACACGTGTTTGGTATTAAATAAAATAAGAAAAAAAATTTTTTTTAAATTAGATTTATCCTATATTCTTCTTTATTAATAATAATATTATTGTTATCATTTAACAGTAAAATATAAAACTTTATTTTGCTGCGCTATGTAATATATATATTTTTTATAAATATTT
>NW_006263730.1:178296-180562 GCF_000469605.1 Apis dorsata | reverse complement strand
ATGTTATAAAATAATGTTAAAAATGTTAAAAAAATATTATATGATATATATATATATTATATATATCAAATAATATTTCTTTTTATAATACATTTCTTTTTATGAATTAAACTCCATTGCATTTCATTTTTATTAAATAAAAAATGAAATTATTTTTATATTTTTATTTATATGAAATTATAAATTAAATATTTACAGATTTAAAAAAATTAATTTTATATTTTTGCGTAACATGGAACAATGTGCAAAAAAACTAAAATTAGATAATATAAATATAAAAGAAGGAGAGGCAGAAATTCTGGTGAATGATACAAATGTATTTTATAATCCTGTTCAAGAGTTCAATAGAGATCTTAGTATAGCTGTATTAGCAACTTACATAAAAAATATAAATAAACAAACAATAGAGATAAATGCAAAAAAAAAAGATGAAATCTGTATATTGGAAGCTTTATCTGCAACTGGTTTACGTAGTATTCGGTATGCCAAAGAAATAATGGGTATAAAACAAATTATAGCAAATGATATTTCTGCAAAAGCAGTAGAAAGTATTAAAAAAAATATATATCACAATGGAGTTGAAAATCTTGTAAAACCAAGTCAAGAGGATGCAACATTGCTTATGTACCAAAATAGAAAAAGCAAATTTGATGCAATAGATTTAGATCCATATGGTTGTCCTACAACATTTTTGGATAGTGCAGTACAATGCGTATCAGATGGTGGATTACTTATGATTACAGCTACAGATATGGCTGTATTAGCTGGCAATTCTCCTGAAACTTGTTATCTTAAATATGGTGCTATCTCATTAAGAACTAAAGCTTGTCATGAAATGGCATTAAGAATATTGTTGCAAAATATTGCTTCACATGCTGCTCGTTATGGTAGATACATAGTACCCATACTTTCTATAAGTGCTGATTTTTATATAAGAGTATTTGTCAAAGTGTTTTCCAGTCAAATTAAATGCAAAGAGAATGCTACAAAAATTGGAATGGTATATCAATGTACAGGCTGTGAGACTATTACTACTCAATCATTATGTTATAAAAAGTCCTCAGGAAACTATAAATTAACATCTTCACCTTATGTGGATCAATCTTGTAAAATTTGTAATTATAAACATCATGAAGGAGGACCTATATGGTTAGGTCCTTTACACGATCAACATTTTGTATCTGATCTTCTATGTAATTTAAGTGAAATGAAATTGGGAACATTGAAAAGGATAGAAGGAGTTTTAAATGTTATTCATGAAGAGCTAGATATTCCATTATATTATACTCTTAATCGTTTAATGTCTATAATCAGATGTATTACACCATCAATACTAATATTTCGATCTGCATTGTTAAATGCAGGATATCGTGTATCATATTCACATGCGTGTAAAACATCTATAAAAACAGATGCTCCAAATGAAGTTATATGGGATATAGTACGTGCATGGGAAAAAAATAATCCCATAAAAAGAAATAAACTGTCAAATGATAGTCCTGCAATAAAAATATTAGATACACCAATAACTACAAATGTTTCATTTGATATACATCCTCTAGCCAATCCAGTATCCAGACAAAACAGGCTAACACGATTTCAACAAAATCCTACAGTTAATTGGGGACCTGGAACACGTTCAAAAACAAGAATAGATTTAGAAAATGGAGATGAAATTCCAAAAAAGATAAAAAATCAGAATAAAAATTCTAAAAAAGAGAAATCACAAGTAACAAATGATATGGAAAAAATAAATTTATAAAATATTTTATTTCTATTTGTAAGTCTTTATTGAAAATATAAATGTATATAAATGTATCAATTAATAACTTCTCATAAATATAATAAAATTTAAATATAATTTCTTTTTTTTATATTTTAAATATATATTTTATAATATATATATTTTAAATATTTTCTTAAAATTATAAACATGAATATATTTATTACTTAAAACTTTATATCATTTTTTTCTTAAAATATTTAAAAATTTAAAAATCAAATATGTTCACACAAAAAAGATATAATATTTAAATATATATTTACAACAAAAAAAAGTTTTAATATTATATAATAATGTAAAATTGAAATATAATTGAACCATATACAGTATTTATATTTAAATATAATCATGAAATGAATTATGAAAATATTTGAACACATATAAGAAGATAAACAGCTTTTATCTTATTTTTGCATATCAGCATTATGATTATCATATTCAATTAATATTCAATTAAAATTACATACCTAATATTTTTTAAAT
>NW_006263730.1:177993-178273 GCF_000469605.1 Apis dorsata | reverse complement strand
ATAATAATATTATTATAATAATATAATTCATAATTAATTCGTTATATTAATTATAATAATTAATCAATATCTAATCAAAAGTCAATTCTAGAACTTATAGAAAATGATTTATTATATATATATGAAATAATATATTTGCAAAAATTGATTCTCAAAATGTTATTAAAAAGTTATAACAAAATAATTTTATAATAGAGATATAAAAAAGTACTGAAAATTAATAAAACAAATAAAAAAGAAAAATTTTGTAAAAAAGTATGTCATTATTAAGACGTTATCT
>NW_006263730.1:152280-177963 GCF_000469605.1 Apis dorsata | reverse complement strand
TGAGATATGACGGTCATACTATCAAATAAATGGAAATTTAATATTTTTCAGATATACTGTAATGTACTTATTTGAAAGAAAAAATGAATATTAAAAATTATATTTGATTTTTATATTTTATATTATAATTATAATTTAAAAATTTATATTTTTACATAAGAATTTAAATCGAAAAATAAAATTTTATTATAATATAAAAATATATGCTATATAATATAATATATAAATATAATATAAAAATATAAGCTGACGAAAATTATATAATTTTAAATAAAAACTTTAAATGTAAGATATAGAGTATAGAATTAATTATATATTAATATAAAAATAAATTAAAATACTATAAAAATAATTAATAATAATTAATTATATATTATAATATTAATATTATATTAAAATATTTTTGTGCTATACTAATTATAATAAATTACAAATATTATATATATATATATATCATAATTTGATAATCTCAAAATATTTTCATGTTATCGATATTATATTAGATTTTTTGTTAATTCATTATGACAATAATAAATATAAAAAATGTTTTTCATGAAACTACGTATATTATCTTGTAACTTATATTTTGTAAAATTTTATGAAGTTTTTTTCATAAATAATTATATTTTTGTAATATTTTTTTTATACATTTTTTATAAACAGAAAATATATTGAATTGATTATATAAAAAGTTTCATTTGATAATAATATTAATAGTAGAAGCTGTAAAGTGGGGGAACATTTATATATCCATGTATCATTCGTATCTGTATTTTAGAACAGTAACTATTGAGTACCATACTTTGATGCAACAGGATGGCGGTACCAACTATTACATTGAATAATGGATATAAAATTCCTGTACTAGGACTTGGTACTTGGCAATCTGCAGTAAGTTTTTTGCTTAAAAATAATAAAATATATAATTTATTTTTAAAATTTACAAATATCATATATATATTAAAAATTTTTAATTAATTTTTAAGTTTATATTTCTTTAAAATGATATTTAAAAGATTTTCACCTAATATTAAATATAAAGATGTACAAATAAAAAAAAATAGAGCAAATCAATGCTATTTATTATATTATTATTTAAATAATAGTATTTTTTGTTATAATCATATAAAATTCTATTGTTTAAATATTTAAACTTGATATGATGTTTTACCTCCCAAATATTCAATCGAATTTAAATTCGAATAAAACTTTTAAAATATTTGCCATATTTTTTTTGAAACAATAAAAAGTTTTTCTCATTAATTTTTACCTTTTATTGTACATATGTTATTGTACATATAATGTAAACGATGTAATAAAAATAACATTTCTAATATATAATCTTTTATAGACTAATATAAAAAATGTAGATTATCATATATTATATTATTTTTTAAAATATTACATCATCGAGTGATAGAAACAGGATTTGTATATACGTATATGTAATATTGAAAATATTATTCATTAATAAAATAAAAAATTCAATAATGTGATTTAAAACTATTTTATTATATACATTAATATAAATTATCTGAAATTTAAATAATTTATTAATACTTTACTTACTTTACTAATCACCTTATAATCTATGCAAAATTTACATTAAAAAAAATTATACATTTTATATTTTATATTTTAAATAATGTATATACATTTTACATGTTTTATAATAGCAATAAATATGTAAATCTATTAAAAAATTTTTGAGGATAATCCAGGTGTCGTCGAACAAGCTGTACGAGATGCTGTCGATGCTGGATACCGACATTTTGATTGTGCTTACATTTATAGAAATGAAAAAGAAGTAGGCAAAGCTCTACGTGATAAAATTGCAGAAGGTGTAGTAAAAAGAGAAGATCTATTTATCACAACAAAGGTAATTATAAAAAATAAATTGTGGTTTATAAATTTGATCATTAATATTTTTATATTTTCAGCTATGGAATACAACACATAGAAAAGAACAAGTAGTACCCGCATGTAAGACATCGCTTAAAAATTTTGGATTCGATTATGTTGATCTTTATCTTATCCATTGGCCCATGTCTTATAATGAAGTAAAGGTAAAAATGCACGAATTTATTATAATATTATTATTATTAATTAAAACATTCATGATCTCAGGAAAAAGATGGTTTTTGGTCCAAAACTAAAGATCCTCTGTATGAGAATGTGGATTATTGTGACACATGGCAAGGAATGGAAGAATGTGTAAAATTGGGATTAACGAAAAGCATAGGCCTTAGTAATTTTAATTCCCAGCAAATCGATCGTATTTTATCAATTGCCCAAATCAAACCTGTAATGAATCAAATAGAATGCCATCCAAATTTAAATCAAAAAAAGCTTCGAGATTTTTGCAAACAACGTGATATAGTTATTACTGCTTACAGTCCACTTGGTTCCCCTAAACGTAGTTGGGCGAAACCTACTGATCCACAAGTAGCAATTGAAGCACCAGAAATTCTCGAGATTAGCAAAAAATATGAAAAAACGCCAGCACAAGTTGTTTTACGATATTTGGTAAATATATCGTAGTTCTTAGAAATATAGCAATTATAAAATGAACGATTCAATTGAAATATTTAATTTAAATGATTATTATTATTGTTATATTATATTATTATTATATATTATTATTCATTATAGATCGATATTGGTACTGTTCCTATTCCGAAATCTAGTTCAAAAGAGCGTATTAAACAAAATATCGACATTTTTGATTTCAAACTATTGCCACAAGAAATTGCAACTATTGATAAACTTGACTGTGGACTTCGTATTTGTCCTGCTAAAGAGTAAATAACAAATAAGATATACATTTCTTCTTTTTTATTTTTGTATCATAATTATATTGTATAATATTTTCTTTTTTTTTTTTAGATGTGCAGATCACAAGGATTATCCGTTTAATATAGAATTTTAAAAAATTTATCAAAAACAATTTTCTTTTTTTGCATTTTTCGAACTATACAAATATTATTCATGTGTAAAATTATTAATATATAATATTATAATACATTTGTAATTGTCTTTAATTTTAATAAAATATTTTAAACATACTGATTAAAAAATGACAAATGTCTTTCATAACATTTCTTTGAATATTGAAAAGCAATGACTTGCATTATTTTATCTTGTTATGTTATTATTATATTTGTGATTTTTGAATTTTTTAAATTTATAAAATAGTCTAGTAATCTTTTTTCTTACAAAAAAAAAACAGCGATATTGATAATGTTTAAATATCGTAATAATATTGTGTAATATCATCAATGCAATACCACATTTCTAATCTTAGTTTAATGTTTGCATCGTTATAGTTATATAATATTTATCTATCCGAGAAGAGTATGAATAGGAGGTAATAAAATACAGTTCTGCCAGTTACTTACATTTTGTGTGATTCGAACATTGTATAATAGTGAAAACCTTTGATGCATATTTGCTAACGTTTTTTTTTTAATCATTTACTTAAAATTTATAATTAATTATGGCTCAAATACCCATTCTTACATTTTCTAATGGATACAAGATGCCTTCATTTGGTCTTGGTACTTATCAGGTAAGATTTCATTTATATATTAAATAATTTATATATAAACAAAATTTTTGTTAATAATTTTAATAAAAATAAAAAGGTTATATTAAAATCTAGTAAATTTCTTTTGTATGTATCACATGATCTCATCGCGCGTTTTAATTTGAATTTAAAAATCAAATTAAATTAAATATGATAAACTTCTTAATTTTTTCAGTCACGTCCTGGAGAAGTAGAAAATGCTGTAAAAGAAGCAATAAACTTAGGATATCGTCACATAGATACAGCATATTTTTATCAAAATGAGAAAGAAATCGGTGAAGCGATTCAAACGAAAATTAAAGATGGAACTGTGAAAAGAGAAGATCTTTTCATTACAACTAAAGTAATTAATTTTTATATTTAAAAATAAATATATTTGTGATTTATATAACTTTTTTTTTTTTTAGCTTTGGAATAATTTTCACAAACAAGAAAGTGTAGTCCCAATATGTAAAAAATCGTTAGAAAATCTTGGATTAAGTTACGTAGATCTCTATTTAGTCCATTGGCCATTTGCCTTCAAGGTACGTTTCACTTTTAATATACTGTAATTATCTATTATTGCTTAATATTTTTAAAAAAATGTTAATTATTTTCCAGGAAGGTGATGATTTGTTACCCAGAGATGAAAATGGTACTCTTTTGTTATCAGATACTGATTATCTTGAAACTTGGAAAGGAATGGAAGAATGCGTGCAATTAGGATTGACTCGTAGTATCGGAATTAGTAATTTCAATCAAGAACAAATCACTCGCTTGCTTAGTGCAGCCAAAATTTTACCTGTAAATAATCAGGTAATTACATATTATATTATTTATTGATTCGATTAATTTCTGAAGATCATAATAGATATAAATTGTATAGGTTGAAGTCAGCATAAATATTAATCAAACGCCATTAATAGAATTTTGTAAAAAGCATAATATTACAATAACTGGTTATTCACCATTGGGACAACCTGGAAATAGGTCAGGTTTACCAACTTCCTTAGATCATCCAAAAGTAATAGAACTTTCGAAAAAATATAACAAAACATCAGCACAAATTGTTCTAAGATATATTGTAAGTATAATTTATTTTCTTAATCTTCTTTTTATATTACAAATAGGTGATGATAATTATCATAGTTTAAAATGTATATTTAAAAAATGAATATATGTAGAAATATATCCTAATTTATTTTTTAATTATTTTTTAAATATGGATAAAATATGGATTAAATATGGATTTTTAAATTTAAATAATAAAAATATTATTTTAAAATTTTTATATCAAAAAAAGCTAAAATTTAAACAATTTTGAAATATTTATAATTATATTTTTATATATTTAAATATTCAAATATTAAAAATTAGATAAATAAAATAAGAATTAACTTAAATAAAAGATGAATCCACATGTATTTAATCTAAATATACAGTTGAAAAATATGAAGTAATGGATATACTAAAAATTATATGATTGAAAATATAATATTTTATATTAAATATTATATTTATATTTTATATAAAATATAATATTTAATTTTTTATGCATAACATTAAATTTTTTATTATATTTGAATTCAATGCAGAATATCAATTTATATTTCTTTTTTAATACATATCGATACATTTTTTAACGATGATACTTATTATTGAAATATATATAATTAATCAAAGATAACATGATATGACATAATGAAGGTAATTTGATCAGCAAACTTTGATAAAAATTGAATCAATATTCAATTATATCTTCAAAAGAAGTATAATTGCGTAATACAATTATTAAAAATCATTTTATTTCCTAATAAGAGATCTAATAAATTTTTTATTTAAACTTATTAACTTATTAAAATTCATAGAAAGATTTATATATGAATATAACATATTATTTTTTTTACCAAAATATTCTAGTTACAACAAGGAATCGCTATTATTCCGAAATCTGTAACACCGAGTCGATTAAAAGAAAATATCAATATATTTGATTTTTCTTTGACGAGTGAGGAAATGGCATCTATAGCTACAATTGCAACTGGTCAACGTGTTGCACGATTTGCAGAGTAAGTATCTGTTACTATTAAAAATCCTTAAAATAAATTAATTTTTGAACAATAAGACAATGATATTATTTTTGTTCTTTCTGCAGTGCAAAGCAGCACAAGTATTATCCATTTGAGAAATAAAAATTTTATTGCAACTGAGTAAAATGACAGGAAACAGCTCGTCAAATTCAGTAGGTATATATTAATAGTAAGGTATATCCCCTTTGAACTTATATAATCCCACGCTGTAATTCGGCACTTGTTTGACCCTTATCTAGTCAATTAGATTTATTGAATGCCATGGAAAATTTTGATGCTCCATATAATATGAGATCATGCAACGTAACAAAGCGGACACCATCAACATGGACAAGGTTAATTGCATTCAACTAATGTTAACATTGATTACTAAATGTGTACATTGCAAATAAATAAAATTATATTAAAAACAAAAAAATTTATTAAAAGCAATTTATGAAGCATTTTTTTTTATTTAAAAAAATGCAAATAAAATAATTTTTAACATTTTATGTTATAATTATATTATAATTAATACCGTACTATAATTAATTATGATAAAAACTTGAAATATTGGCAAAAACTATTTTTAAAAACGCAGATATAAATTACATTGGCGGAATTGTTACGTGATAGCGGAAATGCAATTAACGAATTAAAACTAAGCGGATTTAATTTTTATTCTTTCATTATTATAATTATTCTTCGAATTTCTTAAATGAAAAAAATTTACACAATGTAAATATAAAATATATAAACAAAATGTTTTTGTATTGTTTTAGAAAAATTCGAATCATAGTACAATAAAATCCTATTTAGAAAGGAGACTATGATTTTATATTACTTTACACGTTAAAAATTCTGAACAAGATTTCTTCAAGGCCAATGAATGCCAAAGGCTCTTGCAAACGAGAACCCTTTTTTAGGATGATTCATTCAACAAGCAAAATTGCTTGTTCGTTGTCTATAATATACGAGTGGAATTTTTTTCCATACGGAATATGATACCATTTAACATTTTTGATGGTATTTTTCACTTTCTATTTTTTCTTCCATCATTAAAAATACAAATGAATTTGTTCGATAATTCGAAACAGCACGTAAGTTTCTGAAATTTATACGTAAAATTTATATGTTAAATATATAATAAATAAAATATACGTGTTCTAAACTTGAATTTCCCACCTATTGTGCAATGTTTAGTAAATTAAAGTATGACCTTCGAGAAATAACAATATAATAAAACTGATACCTTCGAGAAATTACTCGTTATCAATCTGTTAATAGTCACGTATTCATGATATTGTTATTTCGGTACATATATGGTCGAAGAAATTACATCATGAATCATATCACACAAGCGTAAGTTTCTAAGCAAACCACCGTATGCATTGAATTACGTGTTTGATATCTTTTTTTCTTTACAATATCATTCTTTATCGGTAAAACAAACACTTTAAACACTGAACGAAACCATTAAATGATATTACAGGTGGAATACAAAATTTTCTAACAAAACTAAATCACCGACGCATAAAAAATTATTATCGTTAGAGAATATTCGATCGCCAATAATTTATTGTGGCTCCTGGAGATCTAGAATGCTCGATAAAGTGAAAGAATGCCGTGATGCTATTAAGAACATGATGACCTTCGACAAGCTGACAAATACCTATGAAACTACACACATAGTCGGTAAAACTCCGATAATTCCGAGAGCAGCTACTTCTATGTCCTCGATACCGGATGTTATTACATTTAGTGGTATTGCATTGAAACATAAAGAATACGAAGATATACCGATTCTAATGAGAGATTCCATACTGAATTCGAATAAAAAAGAGAAAGAAAACACTATTGTGGAACAAATTGATCAAACTAATAATACAAACAATTCGTTGAAACGTTTCGTTTCAGTAGATAATATGCTCAGCAATTCGTTGAAATCATTCATAGTATTGGAAAAACAGATAAAAGAGGAATTTTTGCAAGAGGACGATGTTTTCACGACGAAAAAAAAAATTTCTGCAGAACCGTTCCTTTCTTATGTGGAAGGAAACGCAGAATTCATTTGGCCAGATGATACAATTGAGAGTTCTTCCGGAAATGCTTGGAACTCCCTGGAACATTTAAATTCGTCCGATATCAGATTTGGAAATCCACGTACAAATTCCACTTTTTATGAAGATATTTATGTGAATAGAAATCGTACATCTTCCCCAATTCGAAATCATCATTTTCAGGATTCTGGTTTTGAAAATAATTTCTCGATATAAATCAGTTCTATTTTCAATTTTTTCTCTCCATTCCTGTTTTTACTCTTTTTATTTATAACTTTTTGTAACTCTTCATATTTGAATCAATAAAATTTGTTCTAACGAATACAATTTATTATGTATTCTTTCGATAAATTCGAACCGAATCCATTTCTAAGATTCTATTGACTAAATGTAAACAAAAATATTATCAGTAATATAACTGTAAAATGATACTGTGAAAATCATATAAAATCAATGATAGTTTTATAAAATTATCGTTTAAGTAATTTTTGAATATGAAATATGAATTAATCGTGCAATTAATCGTGCAATTAATCGTGTAATATAAAAGAAAATAACACTTGCGATATCAATTTAAACAAACGGAAAGGCGATTTAAAAACAAAAACGAGACAATAATATCGAAATCCTCGAAGTTATCGATCTAATGAACAGCCATTATGCTGGAATATATGAACCAGTCCAACGATTCATTTTTATCCTGCGATAAACTTAAAACAATATCAATTTTTTTAAAGAAGGGAAGAACCACTCAGAGTAGAGTAATGGATTTTATTCTAACGATACTTGGTTGTATAATCCTGAAAATTGATAATCAAATCTACTTATATGAATTTAAGGATATTTTCAATGATAGAACCTTAAAAAATATAAAGAATGATCTGGAAAACCTTTTGTATTTTAAAACTAAATTCTTTAACTTTTTAATCATGGAATTATTGTTAGAGACTATCAAGAAAGAAAATAATTATTTTAATAAACGTATCAAATTCAATAGAATCATGGACACATCAAATAAACAATATAACAAAAAAGTTTTTCAAAAAAAAGTCAAGGATGTTATAAAATTTTTAATTTTTCGGAAGATCGAAAAATTTTCTTATCTTCATGATAATAATAGTACATTGGATTGGTCTTACTACAAAGAGAAAATTGATGTTATACTTAGCAACGAAATTCGTCCAAGAGATAATATAATAAATAAAAATAATGTTAAGGAAAATAATGAAGAAAATACAATAAATTTTATTTATCATAAAAGAAAAAGTGAATCTATGAATAATGTAAACAATTCAAAAAAACCAGATTCAAAAATAGAATCTAATTTCTACAAAACATCAAGTTATACTTGCTTCGATTATTTTTGTGGTAAAATTTATTGGTTGCTCTGCTATGCATGGTTAGGAATTTTTATATATTATTGTTGCATATCTTTTTTTCCAATTTTCCCAACATTATTAAATATTATACATAAATTGATAAATAATAATTCATAATATGGTAATTGTACATAAATTAGTATAAATTTAGTATAAATTTGTATTATTTCGTTCAAATTGTTGTTAAATATGTGTTGATATTGTTTTCTTCATAAATTCACAAACATAATATAGGAATTTTATATATATATAGGAATTAAAATTATTTTGCTAATTTAGTTAATAGCTTATCAATTAAAAAATTGATAAATCTATTTAATTTTATTAATTACATAAAAGTATCACATACTATGTCAATTTATTAAAACAAAGCAAATAATATATAATATATACATCCAAGCTTGATTTTAATATCTTCTAGTTTAGGTTATTTTTCATCAAATAATATAGAATAACTATATTCCAATATAGTGCGATATTTTAATGTAAAAAATATTTCTATAATTAAAAACTTTTAAAGATAATGAATATAAAAATTCAACTTTATCTTTAAAATATTTAAATAGTCATTGTTCTTTCATATGCTTTCATAATAAATTTATTCATATATTTTATAAGCTCTTATTATCGTGAAATAAAATATCAATAATTTTTTGATACCTCATTTGAATCATTTCATTTGAATCAAAAAAAAATATATAAAAAAATTTAATCGATTTAATCATTTATTTAAATTAGATTATAAATACTTACTTGAATGTACATATACCGAAATTAAAATAAAAATATAAATTACTGTATAAATTAATTTCTATAACATATTATTATTTCTTATTTATTGTTTAAATAATTTATTTTTATACATTAAAATTATTATATATTAAAATTTTAAAAATATTTCATTATTAATATTGAATGAGTAATTTGATTTAAAGAAGACTATTTATATATCGTCAAATGCAATGTTTTTGACATAATATTTGATATTCGAAATTTCAATATAATATAGAATATGATTAAAAAGTATATATTTCAAAATAATCTATTTCTGTTAAAATGTGTTATTCTCAGTAATTGATTCATTTATTCTTAACGATCAAGGGATTGAACTGTCCTTTGTTACTTCTAACGGATTCTGTAATTTTCCATAGGGCCCGTTTCTTGTTAACGAATTTGCCGACTTGTCGAGCTACGTCGAAATACATACACATCGATAAATTTCTCTATATAATACATAAAGTTATTATGCAACACATATACAAAGATCGCAAAACGCATGCGTAGAAAAGCTGCGCAAAACAGGGCAGTATACATTTAGAGGGTTAAAAGTGCCATGTTTTTTTTTCAATTTTTCCAATATTTATATATAAAATTTATTTTTCGTATTAATTTTTTTAAAAATATGTTAGACGTAAAATATTGATATCTAAAAAATAAAAAATAAATTTAAATATATAAATTATAAATATCAAAACATAAAAATATTAAAATCATAAATACGAATATAATTTATAGAAAATATATAAAAATATTTGATTATCAATTAATTATAATAAATTTTTAAATTTAATATATTAACATTATGAAAAAAGAAATTCTAAAAAGAAAATCTTTGTTAAATAGATTAAGCAATATTTAAATTATAAGATATAAAATTGAAAAAATATATTTTATTTTAATAAAAATATATAAATGATTTTAATTTTATTTTTATTTTTAAAATATATAAAAAAAATAAATACAGAATAACATAAACGAAACGATAAATCACACTTCATTTTTTGATATACGGGTATGTTCTTAGAGGAGGAGTCGGGGTAACGTAGGATATTTATAAAGGAAGCTCAGAAAAGCTACCGGCATTATATTACGATTGCTATTACGACTGATTATAATAAAAGTATTCAAAATTTTGTTTCAAATAATAAGATATATAACAACTAAAATGGTTGCAAATAGTGCAACAACATTAAAATTTTATAACGGTAACGAAATACCGATATTCGGACTTGGTACATGGAAGGTCAGTAATATTTATAATATAATAATTTATAATATATAGTATAATAATAATAATTTATAATCTATTTTTACAAAATATATATATATATAACTGTATTTAATGTATATTATAAATAATATACATTATTATTAATATAAATTTATACAATTTTTGTTGTGAGTTTTATTAATAAATTTCTCTAATTTTATTCGTATTCTTTAATAATTTATTCATTCTCTCTTCCTATATATCAATTAAAATTTTGTAATATGTCATTTAAGATACAAGATATTCTACAATGTTCTCGAAGTTACGAAATAAATCTGTCTTTATTTAAAATGTAGTATATTATAAATGTTTTTATAATATAATAAATTATTATAATTTAAAAAATTATGAATTTTTTACATTTTAATTTATATTTCACTTAAATAAAATTTTATTATTTTGTCATTGTTAAAATGAATTTTGTACGTACATAGTACATATGTATATACGTACTGCGTAAGTAAATAACATTGGTTATTTTGAGTTAATAGGAATATATATAATTAAATAGAGATAAGGAACTTATCAAAATTAGATAACTTGATTCAGAAATAATTTTTATTACATAATATATTTTTTATTTTTATAATATAATATATTATGAAATTGTTATAATTCATTTTTCTCAATTAATTATTTATATATCTTTTAGTCCAAACCTGGAGAAGTGACTCAATCAGTTAAAGATGCAATTGATATTGGATATAGACATATAGATTGTGCTCATGTATATGGCAATGAGAAAGAAGTGGGTATTGCTATTAAAGAAAAAATTGCTCAAAATGTTGTAAAAAGACAAGATCTTTTCATTACAAGCAAATTATGGAATACTTTCCATAGACCAGATTTGGTTGAACCTGCTATCAAAACATCTTTGTCAGATTTAGATCTTGACTATTTAGATCTTTATCTAATTCATTGGCCAGTAGCATTCAAGGAAGGAGATAATCTTTTTCCACAAAATCCTGATGGTTCTACTACTTTTAGCGATGCAGACTATGTAGATACATGGAAAGCTATGGAATCTTTAGTAACTAAAGGATTTACTAAAAATATTGGTATTAGTAATTTCAATTCTGAACAAGTTGAAAGAATTCTTAAAATCTGCACTATCAAACCAGTTACAAATCAAGTAAGTATATATTTTATTTAAATCAGAATATATTAAAAATATATTTTTTATAATATATTGTATATTTATAGATTGAATGTCACCCATATCTTACTCAAAAGAAGCTTTCTAAATTTTGTAAAGATAGAGATATTCTTATTACTGCATATAGCCCCCTTGGATCACCTGATAGACCATGGGCTAAACCAGATGACCCAAAATTATTAGATGATAAAAAATTGAGTGAAGTTGCAAAGAAATATAATAAAACACCTGCTCAAATTCTTATAAGATATCAAGTACATATATTAATATTCTATTCATAAATTATTTTTTTAATTTAATTTCTAATTTTATTTTCTTTTTCAGTTGGATCGTGGTCATATAGTTATTCCTAAATCAGTTACAAGATCAAGAATTGCTGAAAATGTTGAAGTTTTTGATTTTAAACTTTCCCCTGAAGATATTGAATATATTGATAGTTTTGATTGTAATGGTAGAATTTGTCCACTAACAGGGTAAATATTTTAATATTTTTATTTATAATAATTTTTATAAAATTAGTTTTAACATAAACATTAATTTTTTTCAGTTCGGAGGCTAGCCCTCATTATCCATTCCACATTCCGTTCTAAATAATAAGTTAATAATATATATCTAACATTTACAATATCTTTTTTCTGTAAGTTTTCTATATGAAAATCATATAAAATAAACTATATTCTAATAATAACTTCAATTTCATTTTTATATCAAATTATTATTTAATTTATATAATAATTATATTATATAATTTATATAATAATAGAATTGAAATAAAATTATTTATAATATATTCATTTCATATTCTTTCATTCTTTCATTCTAATAAAAATATTTTTCCAGTTACAAATCCTCGATAAAAAAATATAAATGTTAATTTGTATATAATAAATATTGTAATCTAAATATTGTGTATACTGATAACCCCATTTTAATAATCTATTGATAAAGGAATATTTATCGGTTAATTAACGGTTATTAGCGGAAATAATTGTTCATGTTACATGGAATACAAACATGGAATTATCGCCGTTAAAGCATATTTTTAAGGTATATAATATATATAATGTATAATATATGTATTATGGTATATAGTATAATACAAAAAAATTATATATATATGTTACATGACTTTTCTTATGATAGAAAAGTTTTTTTTATAGCCAATTGTGGCTTCTTCTTTTATTTTCTTATAAATTTAAGTTTAAAAAAACTTATTTTATCTATATTTACGTATTAGATTAGTGCATTTTGAAAAATTATGTTTTTCGCTATATCTATTTATTATCTCGACATTTATTATTTATTTATGAAATCTAAATTCAACTTTGACTTCTGATCTATGCTGAATATATCTAAATGTTAAAATGATACACAATATTAAAAATATTTTAACTGATATGACATACACAATGTACATATATATAATATGTAATATATAATATTGTATACAAATGTATTATTTTTTTTACTTTATTTGTATTATTTTGTTCTAATTAACTAATAAGATTAAAGACAGAAATTCAAGATATTGGATGGTATATTGTATTACATTATTACAATATAGAATATAGTATAATACAAATTAGGGAAAATTACCGTTATAAAAAATGAAGAACAATGAATTACGTTTACATTTTATTGCATTCGCATAAATGTTCATCACTATCTTCGCAACCGCATAAACAACATTCGCAATATTCACTATCTTCACTATCTTCTATTTTTGGTAAATCAGCTAGTTGCTTTATAGTTGGTTGATATTCTTCCGAAGGATCTAATGGCTCATCACTGCAATTACATAGTGTATCTGACAATCCACCTGCGCATTTGCCCTTACAATTGCATCTGCAATTTCCGATTGGACGTATATTGCAAGGCAACAAAGGACAAATTTCACAGGGACTTTTGAGATCATAAGATAACATGTGTGGTTTACACCCTGTACGAATACCTATAATTATTTTTCATATTAAATTGTTTTCATGATTAAAAAATTAATTAGCATAATTTACTTTATATACCATGTTCTTCCATTTTATAACGTGGTTGTTCGCAGAAAGGCTTTCTTAAAGATGTAATGCAGGAAATATTGTAAGGAGGAATAAGTTTTTTTAAAATATATTCAAAATCCTGAGAGGTGAAACAAGGACGATGACATTGTGCCGATTTTGATTTAAATGTTGATTTATCATCTTTTGATTTCTCAGAAGTAGGATTTTCCATTTTCTATCGGAAAAAAGATGGATCGTAAAATAAATATCAGTAAATAATTTTATGATATTTATATTATAATGAGTAAATTCTTATATATCATTTTTAACATTTAATGTCGTAGGATTTGCACTTTTCATCGGTAATATCTGTTTCGTTTCCGATTTCTGATTGCCTGCCCACCAATTTGACATCCAGGAAGATCTTTCTTTAACTTTTTTTTCGGATAATTTTGGATTAGTTTCTTGATCCTGTTTAATATTTTGTCCCGATGTAGAAATCAATATGTCATTATGTCTCTGTATAATATATATTTATTCATGTATAAACATGAATAAATAAATTTATTATGAAATTATTATTATTATTATTATTATTATTATTATTTTTATTAGATGAAATTTCTTTAAATTGAATGTATATTAATATATCAAAAATATATAATATATATAATCGAAAAATTTAAAAAAAATATATAAATCTATATTTTTTGCTTATTATTGCATTATTTATTAATAGTTTTAAGATAAAAATATCCAAATATCCATTAATGTACTTAAAAATTTTTTAAATTTATTGTTCGAAAACGAGCTTCAAATAAAAAAAATTTTATTCTATATTTTCGATAACTATATTTTCGACATTTATCTCATATAGAATCCTTTTTCCGATTATATTACAGAATAATTTTTACTAACAGTTTGTTTCTGTCCCTGCTTTTTATTCGATTCGTAATCATTTTGATTAGAACATGCATATTTTTTACGTATGTAAGATGTTTTCTTATCATTGTTGTTTAAATCTTGAATACAACTTATAATTTTCCTTCGATCACAAATATTTTGATACTCCTTAGATGTCAACAATCGATCCATATGTTCTTTAAATATCGTTTCCTTCTGTTCTAATTCTTTAATGCAATTCTTCAAATTTAATTCTTCTTTAGCTAATTGACGAATCTTTGATAAACAGAGTAAGTCTTCGGAATGTATCGAATGAAGACTTGGAGTAGTATAAGATCGTATTTCCTTTTCTAATTTATTCACCGTATCGTTCAATTCTTTATTCATAAGTTCCAAAGATTCTAATTCCATTTCCGTTTCTTCCAATTTAACATCAGCTTGAATGATTTTCTCCTAAAATTAAAATATCGATAATTTTTATATACATTATATAAATTTTATATAAATTAATAATATTTATAAAAAGTACAATAAAAAATAGATGTATTTAATAATACGTCAAATTTTATACGAACGCAAAGATTCAAACACACACACTAAGATTTACCCGCTGAATTAATCGCTGAATTTCAATCGTTCCGTACATGCAACTCGTCGGTCTCCTTGTTCAAATTCTTCACAGTATTCTTTAGATTTTCAAGAAGTTTCTCAGTTTGGTCCGGATAAGGAGCGAATTTCTTCATGATCTCGCGGATTTTACAATACGGCGCATTTTCACATTTTTTCGACATCCACATATTATATGCCATCAATGCCGGAATTGATCGTTCCATTGTCGTGATTTTATCTTTTAAATATTTATGCCGACCAAGAAGATCGCAACGACGTTCTTCCATTTTCGTCGTGATATCCTCGAAATACGGCGAGTGATGCTCGGTCGTTTTCGTATCTGATTTTGGACCTTCAATAAAGAAAAGAAAAATTAAATAATTATGTTTTATTAAAAATATATTTCATTTATAATAAAAAAAAATAAATATCTTATGTCACTTACATTTACATCGAGACATTTTTGCTTATTAAAGTTTTTTTCCAAAATAAAGAATTTATCACTTTGAATTATATTATATATAAATAGGTATACTTTAAGTCTAAACAGGTTATTATGATTTCCTGCACAGAATTTTAAATGTTTCAATATATTATTCTAATCTTTAAAATTATAAATTATAACAAAATTATATATGTATCTGACTAAATTATCTTTGAAATTTTGATATTAAATGTGAATGTTAATTTTTTTTTTTTTTTATGTATTTTCTGTTGACGGTTTCAAGTAGAATATATATATATATATATTCTATATATGTATGTATATATATGTATATATATATATATATTTATTTTAAGTTAATGTTCTCAACAAAGATACATTAATTGAAATTAGCAATGGTACTGTTCTTAAAAAAAACTATCGAATAAGATCGTATGTTTTTTCAGATATTTTCGATCATTTTTGATAGTTTTACGCGCAACGAAAATCAGCATGCATTAGTATAACGTTTCTGCGAATTGTTCAAGATGTATTAGATTTCTTCAATTCAGAAGAAAATATAAAACATATCGAATTCTTTGAAATCTGGAGCAAATCGAAGTGGATAATGTTACCTCTCGATATAGTCACGAGTTAGTAAAATTATAAAATTAAATTCAAAATAATATACATATTATATATTATATATAGTAAACTTGACAACGCTATTATTCAAATGAATTTTTAACAGAAGAACGGAGGACTTGACTAGTCGTGACACGGATGACGATAAATATTCTTTGCTAACCGGAACTAGTACATCTCTTCAAGATAGCACCGGAAGTACAGTCACAGGCTCAATTAGAGCCAACTACGAACGTAATTTTGAAGATCGTGTATTATACGGACAGAGCGGTGGTCGCAGATTTAGTTATAAAAAAAGAAAGACTTGCAGCGGAAATGGAATATTTAGTGCTCCTCCCGGTGTCAGTCCCCATCATGTTAAATCATCCATTATCCGTCGCAATACAAGTAGAGCTTCTGAATTCCATACATATTCTATCATATATATCTTATATATATATTTTTAAATAGTTATATGTTAAAATTAAGAATCATTTTTATTTTTTTCCATAATAGATGGATCTCGATTAATTTTTGTATGGCCACAGAAACCACCTAGAAGTAGATTGTTAAGAATTTTAGCTCCGCTCATGCATGGCATTCTCATTGGTTTTTTATTTATGGATGCTATTCATCTTTGGCCAGGAGAATTTTTACCTACATCGTTGCCTTCTATAATACCTGTTCCTTTACCACCTGTAAAATGTAATGTAATTGAACCACGATGGTTTGACAATAGTTAGATAATGAAATATTTTCATTTTTTTGACTTTGAAGTCGCGTAATTTAAATTCTCTTTTCATTATTTAAAATATATAAAATAAATTATAAGAAAAATTAAAATGTAAAAGAAATATAAACACAAAATTATAAAAAAAAATTGTTTTTAATAATATATAAATATTAATGATTAAATAACCTATAAATGTTAACAATTTCGTGCAAAAATATGCTTATGCGCATCATTATAATATAGTTAATACTTAGGAAAGAGTGAATACGAAAGATATATTTTCAGCAGTGAACAAAAATGTCGAATAAACATCTATTTCAAAAATATGGATTTTTGCGTGCACCCTTTGCCATTGGTGTTGGTCGTTATGTGTGTCAATTACAAAGAGTAACTATAAAATTTTGTAAAAATCACGGTGCTAGTCTTGGAGCTAGGTAAAATATTTCCTTACTTAACCTTATTTTTACTATTAAATTTTTATATATATATAATGATATAACAATAAAAAAAGTTATGAATTTTAAAAAAAAAATTAAAATTATTTTTTAATATTAATATATTTGACTTATTTTTTATTTGTTTAATTATTTATTTCTCTCGATGTACGTAACATTTTACAAATTATAACCTCCTTTCATAAATTATAAATATCTTATAATTTATATATCATATATATATCATATATGTATATATACATAAAAAAAAGGTTTTTTTTTGTTATATAGGAATTTTATAGAATATGATTTAATTAATTATGCAAAAGAAAATCCTGGAGTTGTAGTATATGTTAAACCAAGAAGACATAAACATCCAATTTTAAAAGCGGAATATTGTAAGTTTATTATTGTTTTAAAGAAGTAAGATTTAAATATACTAATTAAAAATTTAAAAATAAATTATAAATTAAATAAATATTTAACATAGATCTATGTTATTTATAGTAAATGGAGAGACACATTGGATGTCTATTGCTAATTATAGTAGAGAGGATATTATACAATGGATGGAATTATTAAAAACTCAGTATCATAATGGTCCAGATTACAGATTACTTAAATTATGGCACACAGATTTTCCTTCTATTCAAGGACCTTGGACACCTTTTACTTTTAAAGAATCATCTTTGAATCAAATTCAATTTCCAAATGTAAATATTGAATTTTTTGTTATATAATGTCTTTTCTATTACATTTTTATAACTATATATATTATATATTTTATTTATTCTTAGAAAAAATTTGGAGAATGTATTAAATTGGAACCAACAGCTACAGAGGAATTGATTAGATTGTTTAAAGAACAACAAGAAGCTGAAAAACTCAATGAAGAAAATAAGATTCAAGAAAATGTTAATTAAATGATAATTTTCAAATGTTAAATAATTAACTAAAAATTAAATTAATTAAAATTAATTAACTAAAAATTAACAAATACTGAATCAAAGCTTATTATAGCTTTTTAAAATAATATTTGATTTGTTTATTTTTATGTGACAATACAAAAAATTATATTTATCTAATATTTCAATAAGAAGAAAACTTTTATATACATATCCAATCATTAAAATTATATAATTATTATTAGATTGTGATTATTGTAAAATAAATATATAAAAATATATAAATATAACTTATAAATTTACTTGATTATTTATTAGTGCATATAAATATTTTTCAGGCTTTATTATAATATTATATTAATAGATACTATATTAATAATACTATTATATTATATAATACTATATTAATAAAATTTTGTGTAAAATCAATGTATTCAAATTATCAAATATAATGTATGCTCCAGACAATTACATAACACTCATATAAATATTTATTTGTGCTTTATCTTTTTAATGTAAGCATTTAGTGACTAGTATCTTATATATATCATATGTACAATATTTTTGATGTGTAATATATCAATATTATATATAATATATAATATTATTAATACATATTAATAATTAATATTATTAGTAATATTTATACTAATGTCAGAATTATATGACAGGTACATAAATTTTTTTTTGTTTTTATGTATACTTTAATTACATGAAAATATGTTTTAGCATTTTTCATATAAAAAAAATTGAATAATTATATCATACAACAATATTTTGAAACAAAATTATGTCCAATATGAAATAAATTCAACTATTTTGACCAACTATATTACACTTTAAATAAATTATATTATTATTGTTATTATAATATTCAATTTCCATATAACAACTTATAAATATAATTCATTTTTTGTGCGATTTTGTTAATGCGTGCGAACTTCATAGATAAAAAAAAATAAAAATATACATATTCTACATATATAATTATCAATTATTATAATTAATTATCAATTATTTTTAGTATTTGATATAAAAAATATCGATACAAAATATTAAGATGATATTAAGTATATCTAACTTTAATTAAAATCTTTAATCTAAATATTAAATAAAACATGAATAAAATATCCATAATATTTCATAAACATGAAAAATTATAACAATTTTGTAAAAATATAATTAGAATATTCTTTTTCAAATTGCATACTAATTTATGTAAATGCATATCTTTTTTTAAATTATGATAATATTAATTATAAAAATAGAAAGTAGAATTAAACGCGCTTAGACTACAATAAATGACATTTTAAATAATCTTTAAGGGATGGGTATAGTAGCATCCTGGTATGCTAACTTTTTTCTTTGAGAAATATGAATAAATAGTTTATTTCTTACACTACAATAAAAACTTTATCATTTTTATAGGAAAAAAAATGCAACTTTTCCTGTAATATCAGATAGCCTTAAACATTCATAGTTATTTATCAAAATAATGGGATAATGAGATGATTCTAAATATATAACAATATAAATAGGATGAATTTGATGCTACATACAATCATACGCACAAAAAATCACACACCATTAACATATCATTCCTTATTAAACACTTCATTGTATATAATTGTATATAAATAAATTTATAATGCCTCATTATAGAATCTTGATATTAAAAACTGACAAATGTTACCTACAGTATTTCAACTATTTAAATTCAATTATAAATACTAAGATGAATTTTGTACTCTAATAATTTTTTTGTAATAAAATAAAATATTGCGATAGAAATCAATTAACATGACGCAACATACCATATTCGTAAAATAAAACAAATTAAATCATGCATATCTTTCTCCTTTCGTACAGATAAATGTCCACAAAGAAGATAAAACAGCATATGAGGAAAAATATTCTCGTTTAAGCAAAATATCACACACTATATCAATTGTAAAAGTGTGACTAGACATGATTTAGTTTATTCGGCTTTAAGTCGTTTACTAAATTCTTCTTGTTGTTTTTCTCGCCATTCCTTTTTCGGTTTTGTTCGTTTAAGTTGACCATCCCTAAAAATAATATCATTGTATTAATTTTATTATAGAATTATATATAGAATTTGTTCTTATTTAAAGTAACTTACCATTGTAAATCTACTAAACCACCTTGTCTTGCTATCACAGACTTTACTCTATTTGCAAAGTCAATAGCGCTCTCTCCCTCATTTCTATACATCGGAGGAAGGTACCAAACATCACAAACTATAGCCCAACTTGACATAGTCATGTATAAATATTGAATCATAGAATATCGACTACTATTCCAGAACGCATCTCCAAATCTTGGGTCATACTGTAAGAAAGATAATGAAATTAATTATTTAAATTGCTATCTAAATATATTTTTTATATGTAAGTATATATAATGTAATATATTTTTTACATGTACACAATTACCTTTATCGCAACAGGATAGATTACACCACCAACTTCAAAACTTCCTTTTTTAAATTGCATAACTGATGTATTATTTATACAAGTGCCTTCAGGAAAAATAAGTATAGGTGGATTTGTAGGATCAGAAATATGTTTTTTTAATCTAAAATACATTTATAAAAGTGTACATACATATAATATATTATAAATAAAATATATATATTAAAAATAAAACAGAATTTACCGTTTTGTAACAGCTTCTCTATCTTTAACTTCACATCGTTCAAACCAAATATGCGGTGATGCACGTGCTAAAGCTCTTTGTAGAATTCCTAAAAATCCACCATGCCTTTGACCTATCTAAAATAATATTTATTATTGAATAATATAAATCGTTGTTTATACATCAAAATATATATTTAATGAAAATTTAAATAATGATAACAAAATAAATCAAAATTAAAACATGCAATTAAGAAGATATAAAATAATTGAAAATAATTATTAGTTTATTAATCAATATGATGAATGATAGAAACATACCAAAGAATAGCAATTATCGCACATCAGTACTAGAACATCTATGGGAGAAGTGTGATTTGCCACACAGATACCCCTAATAGGACGATTTTCTGGGTTATGATAAGTTATTACTGAAGATAGCGCGCTGGACAATACACCAAAGCACATTATGGAAACTTTATAATTTAACCATCGCTTGAAACTGCCTTCTGGGACATACCCCACAACAGCTGTACATGCTGTCAGCCACATTACCTGTAAACCATAAGCTTTGCATATAAGAAAGTATATTCTATTCTTTTTGTATTGATGGTGAGTAGTTTACCTACAAAGCAAAGTTACAGGAATCTGTTACCTGCAACATTCATGCATTTCAACTTTCAATAGACAATTACTAATCATATTATAGCAGGATTTCCCAGATTATTTTAAGAATATTATTATAATATGCTGAAATTTAATTACTAACAAATAACAAATAAATATGGTAACAAATTCTCAACAATAATACCCAATAAACAACAAATTTGGATATTTTTATAATGATATATTACCAAAGAGAATGTTGTTTGTGTGGATAAGATGGACACGTCGATTGTGGAAGTGTGATTTGCTACACACATTCCTCCAGATTTTGGTTTATATTCTGGATTATGAATTGTAATTGTAGCTGATATAGACTGTGATAATATTGTGAATGCTATGATACTAGCTTTGTTGTATATCCATTTCTTTATAAAACCATTTGGTAAGAAGCCAATAAGAAATGTTGTAATTACAATATACAGTACCTAAGAAGCTTTGATATTAGTTAAATTGAAAATGCTAAATTTATATTTGACATGGACATTTACTAAAGCAAATACTTTCAAAATAGATGCATTAATAGAGCAGAATTGTGAAATGAAAATAAGTTAAAAAATTGTAATATTAATTCTTACATAAATATTTTTTTTTCCTAAACTTAATAATTAATCATACATCCTATCAAGTTGTTTCAATTTCAATTTCAAATATTGTTAAGTATAGAAAAATCAATGTACTTACTCCAACAAAACAAATGAATATTCTTAAGGGAAGAAGAAAGCAGTACCGCATAACAAATCCACACATCCATATTACTGTTAGCTTCCAGGAAATGAATTCGTAATGTCTATTTGTTCTAGTTAATAGATTCCAATTCTGACAAAAAATATCAATTTATCATATATTAAAATATCAATTCATATTTTTTAAAATCTAGAAAAAAATTACCTTCAATTCTTCTGCCTCAAAACGAGATGTCACCTCATCTTCAATTATAGCCTCTACACCAGCTTTAATATAATCCAAACAGATTGCAGGTTTGAACTCTCTTTTTAGCGTTTCAAATGAATCTCTACGCATAAGATTCTATAAAAAATATTTTTTATTTTTAATCTACTTTATAAATAATTCTTTTTTATAAATAAAAGCAATAAAATAAAACTAAAATTATTTACAGTAGTTGTAGATGTTTGAGAACTTTCTGTTTTTGTTTCTTCCAGATGATTTTTATGATTCTGCATTTCCGGCTCAGGTACTAAAATCAAATCTGTCGATCTGGCTATTACATTGCTACTTAACATCCCATTTTGCATATCGTTTTCCGTTTTCCAATTCTGTACATTCTGTTTTTCAACATGCCGCGATTCGTTTTCTTCATCGGCATCCTGGTCATTTTCTGTCCAAGTACCATTTTTCTTTTTTACGTTTTCTATATTTTGTCTGCCATACTGAAATAAAAATGTATATATAGATATATTATAATCATCTCGCTCAAGTTCGAATATTTCTAAAAAATATGCGATTATATACATTTCTTGCTGAAAAGAAATTTGTCAAACATAACAAGAACAATAGACTTATTCACTAGATAAATATAATTCATAAGAAATGAATATCATCATAAAATACAAGTACCTATAGAATGAAATATGAAAAGGATATTCTTAGCAATAAAAATTATTTTATTATTTATCGTAGATAAAAATAAAGCTGGATAATATTTTTTTAAGTTTCTAATGGATTTAAATTTATCAAATCATAAGACTTTGTCTACTTTCGCGAAATATTTTCATAAATATTATTTATATTTAAAAAGAATCTACATTTTAAAATTTACAATTGTATTTATTATATATCGTCCAATTTATTTAAATATTTATAGAATAATTATTTTTATTTATTAATTATTTAATATTTTTAATCTACATTTGATACATTTAAAATATAAAATATATTTTTCAAAATTGAATAATTTTTTTGTTTAATATTTCTATTTTTTCAATTTTAAATGATAAAAAAAAAGAAACTAATTCTATTTCAATTATGATAAAATTGAGTATATGATAATAATATGATAAAATTAAATATAAAATTGAGTTTTAAAAAATTACACTTAAAATGATAAACAAAAAATAAATGTAAAATATAAAATAAAAAATTACCATTATAATTACTAATTTAAAAAGAAAAAAAAATTAATTTCGTATAAAAAAAATAATACAATATCAATTTATATGAGAAACATAAATTCATTATAAATTATATTTTTGTACAAACAATCTTTAATAATAAATCTTTAATAAATTAAAAAATTATCAGATTTTATCGTAAAAATAAGTATATCTTATTTATTTATGTTTTATCTTTCAGAAGAAATAAATTTTATCATTATTTTTTATTTTTTTATCGAATAAATACAAATTTTCTATATTATGTTATATGTATATATCTACATATCATAATATATTTTATAAAGAATTATTTCTTTTTTTCTCTATAAAAAAAATTATGTATATATACACGAATATCGCTAAAATTTTCAAGTTAAACTGCTAATATTTTTGATAAAGAAATCATTATTTCATTATTCATTCCTGAAAACAAATTTTATCTTTAAATTTATTTCTGGGAATGCAGATTTTGGAAAAGAATAAATTTTGATGATACGCATTTATTTTATATAATGATAATTATTGATTCTTAAAAATTGATCAATCACAATAATTATGGAATTTCAACGTTCAAATTTAAATGAAATATAATGAAAACTCAAATTGATAAATTATCTATTATATTTGATGATGAAAAAATTTTTGGACTTTGCTCTTGACAACGATTTCTAGTTGCTATAGAAACATTGAACGATTTATATATCTTTCTTTTCTTGATTATAGATATTTTAAAATTAAAATTACAATATATTATTATCAATATTTTTTATATATTTAAAGTGATGAAAAAATATGTATGATAATATAAATGAATCTATGAACGAGTGAATTCAATGTTGCAAATCATGCAAAAATTGTGTCAAGAAAACAAATTAAATTCTTTTAAAAGTAAAATTCATTCATTTTTTCACGTTTAAATTAAAACGTATTTACGTAATGAACATTGTTTTTATATCTTATATAAAACAAAAAAAATATAAAGTTTTGTATAAATAAGACGACATAATACATTTGAACATATTTTTCTTCAACACGTAATGCATTTTCAGATTAAATATAATTATAAAATTCACAAAAAAAAAAAAATATTATTTTAATATATTTTATATTTAATAAAAACTTGTTTACATAAAAAATATAAATTTTAATTAATTAAAATTTCTTATTATATTTTGAAAAAGAATATATATCATAATAATCATAATATATCATAATAAAGAATATATATCATAAAAAGAATATATATCATTATAATCATAAGAAATAAATTGAAATAAATACTACTCGAATTTAATTTGAATTTAATTTGCAATGTATAGTCTAAAGTACAATAGCACAACGATAAGGAAA
>NW_006263730.1:149259-152106 GCF_000469605.1 Apis dorsata | reverse complement strand
ATGATAATAATTTTTACTTTAATATCATAAATATCTTACAAGCTTTTTTAATTAAAAATGTATAATAGTAACAAATATAAATTTTATTTGTTTTAACCTAAATATATAGTGATATTTGCTTTTTAAATATAAAAAAATTCTANTAAAATATAAATTAAAAAATTCTTATTGATTAATATTAATATTTATTTAAATATTTATATAACTGATCATCATTTTTTATTTTTATAATATGTATATGCCTTTGAACCAATTGATTAATATTCAGAACATGTCGAAAAAATTCTTAGAAGTCTACTATGATTTTGAAATAATAAATAATGATTATTTATTTTTCAAAGCAATAAAATAAATAACATGATATATTTTTTTAAAAATTATATAAAATAATTTATATAAAATTTATATTTAAATTTTATTATTATATGTCAGAAATTGTTTGAGGACTTCACAATTTACATCGATTTCACAACTTTAAATCGATATGAACACGTACGATATAAAATCATAGAAAGTTTACCAAAATATGTTTCAATTAATCTCAATTTAATATCTTATTATATATGCTATATTTATTATCTATTATGCTACGTTTATTCTTATAATATAGTTAAAATGTATATATAAAATGTATATATAAAAAAAATAAATATGAAATTATATCAAAAAATAAATGTAAAAATAAAAAATTGAAAAAATTAAAAAAAAAAAAACAAAAAAATTGAGTAAAAAATTCAATACAGATTCAATGATAAAATTATATTTTCGTTTCATTAATTCATATTTCATCATTCATTCAAATTGATTAATTTATTGTAATCTGGAAAAAATAATGTATTTATATACATTTAACAATTAATTATAACTAATATTAACAATTAACTGTAATTATAAATTTAAAAAATAAAAATTAAAAATTATAATTAAAAAAATTTGAAAATATATTATAAATGATAAGAAATATTTATGATATAATAGTATAATTTAAGATTTTGAAATTATTTGATCAATATATATTTTTTATATAATACATAAAAAAATGATGTAAAGAAAATTTGAAAATCAATAATGTAAATTAATAATAAATTAAGTAAATATAAAATTTCTAATTATTTGAAGATCAAAAAAGTTGAAAATACTGTTTATTTTAACGTTTATTTAGTTATGATTAATATAATAGTTTAATAATTTTAGATGTATCTTAATACTAGACGTATCTTATATAAGAGTGTGAAATTTAAATCGAACATATATCAAAATAAAATGTAAAAGTTTTAAAAATATTTCATATTAAATGCCACTTATTACAGCTACTTGTTGATTATTCAATAAATATTTTTAAATGAAATGTACTTATTTTAATAGTAATTATATCTTTCATTAATCAAGAATTAGCATATTAAAATAATAAAATTTCTAAAAAAAATTTTAAAAATTAAACAAATTATAATACAGTAATATAAATTAAATCGAATACATACAAATGAATAAAATTCAAAATGTCTACCTCAAATTTAACTTTACCTTCAAATTTATACACTAACAAAATAATATTTTTTATATTTGGAATATGTTTTGCTCTAAAAAATCTTATTGTAAACTGCACATGATAAAATCATAAAATCTTTTTTATTTTTTTTTTCAAAATAAAATCATATAATTTAATCCTGTTTTCAATTCATAAATTCATAACGTGTCTTTAAATGAATAGATAAGTATGTAAATTTGCTTTACGATTTTCTTACCTCAAAAAGTGTTAGCAGCAATTTTATATATAATCTTCTAACCCCAAGTGATTTTCCGATAGATGCCAAAAAGATTATGGCCAGTAAAAACATAAGAAAAGGTGTCAAAAGTAAAGAAACCGCTAACGACATCACCATCCACAACGGCGCCATTTTGCTTACTGCCGAGAATCAAGCAATAACCGAGAAAGTTAAACGATTGTTCACTTAAAACCTATGTGTACGAATATTATAGTAAAATATGAATAGAAAATTTTCGCTGTCCTCTAGGGACTACTAAAAGAAATAAAAACAATAATAAATAACACGAAAATATTTTATTATCTTGACTACAATGTCATATTGTAACATTATTGATTTACAAAGGAATGAAATAACTATAATAGAGAAAATATATTTAAATGTTACATTACAAACATAGTACATAAACTAAGAAATCTGTATTTTCCATTAAAAATTAAACATAATAATTTTTCTTTAAAAAAAATTATTAAACAATGTTTAATAAATTGATTTTCTGTATTACATTTATGATTGAGTAAAATAAATAATGAAAGAAAAACAGAAATAAAATAAAAATTAAAACATCTCCAAAATGTTGTAGATGAAAATAATACATATAAGGAGAGCAAATAGTAACAGCAGAATAAAAATAAGATAAGAATTAATCATTTATGCCATCATTTTTCAGACATAGGATAAGATAAAATAAAAATTAAACATTATCTATATAATTATATAATTAACACTATCTATTGGGTGTTTTTAAAAATGATTTTTTAAAAAATTACTTTTAGTATTCAAAAGATATCAGTAATAATCAATTCTTACTTTATCTTTATTCTTCATTACTATTTGCTTTATATTTATATAAAGTATTCTAAAAATATGGAAAAATCGATATAAATAATTGAAAATTCTCAAGATAATTTTAAATAATATTTTGCATAGATTTTTGTTAAAACTTTGTTAATGAGATATTAACAAAAAACACTAGCCAATCATAGACTGTCTAAAGTAATCAAGTAACAATGGTAGTGTTGATTATATGTTGCTGGCTGAGTACAAATAAATCCAAATAACATATGTTAAGAAAAATATG
>NW_006263730.1:146993-149029 GCF_000469605.1 Apis dorsata | reverse complement strand
AAAAAAAAAATGAATAAACTAATTGATTATTATTTATAAGACATTTGTAGGATTCTTCTTTTTTTTTATTATCTTCCATCTGTTTTGTCATCCTTCCATATCGTTTATCATCCATTTTTATAAAGATATAATATAATAATTCATAATGATAAATTTTTCATTCTCTACCTTTCCTTTTCGTTATTTTTTTTTGTTATTGTTTGACTAGTTTATTCACTACATCTATGTTCCGTGATTGGCCAGTGTTTTTTTTAATATTTCATCAACAAAATTTTAATGAAAATTTTTGTAAAGAAAAATGTTATTTGAAATTATTTCAGAAATCTCTAGCTAACTATATATTATTATATTTTTTTTATATATTTTTATATTATTTTATATTTTTGAGACAATCTGCATATAAAATTGATTTTTTCATTTTTATCATATTTATATTTCATCTTTAGTTGTATGTAAAATAACCAAAATGATAAAAAAATGGATAAATTAATTTTTGATTAGTGATATCATTTTTTTCGGGAAATATTGAAATTTTTTTTAGGCATAATTACGATAATAAAATAAATTGTTGAAATAAAATTTTGTTTTTAAATTAGATCAACTTATACGATAAATTATATATAACCATAAATAATATCTCTCGATTATCATTAATTCATGCAAGTATGATAGATACAACATTAAATAAGAAAACAAAGAATAAAAGAACATTTATTAATAAATTATAATGTATTTTATATTTTTATTATGAATAAGAATCATGATATTTATATAAAAATTTTTAAATTTAATAAATATACATTCGAGCTATATAATATTTATAGAATATTTATATAATATTTATATAATATAATATAATATATATATAATATAATATATTAATATAATATTTATAGAATAATAATTTTGGTTTTAATATTCAAAAAATTCGCGGGAAAAGATTCAGATTTCAATCAGAGTTCTCTAGTATCTAATACTTAATTTGAGAAAATGTCGTCTCTTGAAGCAGGTCCAAGACCAGTGCAAGTATCCCCTTTAATTAAAGTGAGTATCATTTATTATAATGCAGTTTTAAAAAATATTTATATTGGAATATTATAAAGTACTATTATTTGCAATGCTTTGTTGAGATTTTCTTTCGTTACAAAAATGAATAATTCTGAAGAAGTAAATTCTTCTAAATTCATTATATTACATAATTTTTATTAGAATATTAAATAACTAAATTTCTTAAATATTAACCTAAATATATGTAAAAGTTATATTTTATTTATTCTATATATAGTTCAACATTTAATGATAAATTAATAAAAAATTGGTTTCATTTTTTAACCTCTTTAATAGAACTAAATGAATATAATTAAATATATTTTGTTAAATGAATTAAATAAATATTAAATAAATATTTTTTTCTTTTTTTCAATTATTTATTTACATATTTACTAATATATTTCATATATAAACATTTAGAAATATGTCTTATGAAATTATATTATTGAATTTTTTATAGTTTTCTCGATGGAGTCTCTTGTTAACTGGAATTCTATATGGTGCTTATCATCAAAAAAGATTTACTAGAAAAGAAAATGCTCTTCGTGAACAAGAACTTAAAGAAAAACCTATTAGGGATGCAAAATTAGCAGAAGAAAAAAAGAAGCTATTAGAAGGTAAAAAATAAATTTAATCATAATTGCAAATTAATAACTTTAATTATAATTATAATTTTTTTGTTTTAGCTGAAGCAAAAATGATAGAAGAATGGTCAGGAATAAAAAAATAAAAAATAATACATTTTAGTAGTATAAATATGTATTTTTTTTAAATTAATATTATTTTATATCTTTAAAAAAATCATTATGTCAATTTTGGTTTATTATAATAAATGTTAAATATAAACTTCTTATTGTATATATATATATACATATATATATATTAAATAAAATAATTTATATGGTAGACTGTAATTATATCTTTAATTTTATATTTCTTTATATTTATTTTCATATATATAAAATTAAATAATTACATTTCAATAG
>NW_006263730.1:142029-146586 GCF_000469605.1 Apis dorsata | reverse complement strand
ACTCGAACCCTGGACCCTCAGATTAAAAGTCTGATGCTCTACCGACTGAGCTATCCGGGCGATTGAATCAAAAATTTGCAAAATATATACCTACTCTTAGTACTATAATAATATAAATAATATACTAATAATATAAAATTAAAATTTATTTATGTATAATACAAACGCTATAATGTATATATTTTTTATAATTTATATAGATAATCCTAATTTCTTATATATATAATTTATCATTTATAAAAATTATAAATATATATTTTTTTCTCAAAAAAAGGAAGTTATAGACAATTTTTTAATAAAAATTACAATTATGCCATATATTTTATTTTATTCGTTTTTAATTTTTATTACTAAAAATTATTAAAAACAATATTTTTTCTGTTTACAGTTTTATATTAGTTATTAATGTAATAAATAAAATTATTGAACATAATGTAAATATATTTTTGAAGATATACATATAAAAATAAATATTACAAATATAATGAAATATATTATAATATGTATATTCTTATAAATAATTTTACATATTTTTATTATTTTTAAATTATTTACATAATTTTATATATCATGGAATGAAGAAAATATTAACAATAAAGAAAAATATTCTTATATATACAAATATTATATCCTTATATAATATTTAAAATGCATCAAGAAATATTAAATTGAAAGGATAAAAAGGATTGGATATAAAATATTTAGAATGTATATATATTGTCATCAAGAGAAAAAGCTTAAATGTTTTTGGTCCAAAAAATATAACTTTTTTTTAGATATACAACTTTTTTTTTAAGCTATAACTATTTCTGTTTTGTTATTATTGGTAATCAATTGCAGAAGACTTCCATTTGTTGGACGTTCTTGATTTTGTGACCATTTCCAAAAGAGGCTATAAGACAAAATATTATTTGTAAAAAAATAAATTTAAATGCCAAATAAGAAAAAAATGTTACTTACTCTGCAACAAATTCAAGTGAGGTCCATTTAGATGTGTCAGCATTTGGCATCCATTTTCTATTCATAGGTGTATCTAAAGTGACAGGTAAGATAGAAATAACAAGAGAATCTTTAGGAAAACCACTATCTTTAGTTGCTAAAGATTTAGTAAGTTGATGAACAGCAGCTTTGGCCATTCCATATCCAATCATCCCTGGTGTTTCTGCTAATGCAGCTTTAGCACCAGTTAATGATAAAAATCCTCCTTCTTTTAAATGATGTGCAGCAATGCTGGCAGCAATAACTGAACTCCATACACTTTGCTTCCACATAAGTTCACTATTTTTTACAAAATCCTTATGAGCTGCATTTCCACCAGCCCATCCACCAGCCACACATATAATTGCATCTAATTTATCTCCTTTTAAAATATTTGTAATTTGTTGCAAAATATCAGCTTCCTAATTAATAAAAAAATTTTTGATTTCAATAGTAATATATACATATATATATATATATATATATATCATTAAAATTTTTATAATTTATATAAAAAATAATAAAAATAATGAATAATTTAAATAATAAAATATATAATTTTTATTTAAATAAATATAATATATAAACAATTACCTGTTCTTGCCAATTACTGTCTGATTTTACAATTATATTTGCATCAGCTTGTTCATTTACTTTCATATCAATACAGCCAACCCACTATGATTATAATATTAATATAATTTTATATATATTATTTTTTTAAGCTTAATAAAAATTTTATAATTATAAATCTTATATAGAATATAAAAAATTAATTAAAAAATATAATATGATAAAACAAATATTTTTAGTTTTATGAAAATAAGATAATTAGAAATATTTTATATTTGTTTAACAAATATATTAGAGATATAATATATGTGTACAATGTGAAAGGATAAGTATGGCCTTGATGTATTTTTCCTATACAAGAATGGTTAACATGAATAGTTATAACTTTTTGTTGAAATTATTTTTTTATAAAAAAAGTATATTTAATTTATTTTAAAATATATAGTAATATGTACTTAATGATATAAATTGTTCATTTAATTATAATTAAAAAATAAATATATGTAATTTATTTATAATAAATTAATTTACGAGTTAATAGCATCCATTGTAAATACATATATGTATGTATATATATATATAGATAGATAATATATATAGATAATAGACAGAAAAGACAAAAAAAATATTGTATTTCATAATATTCAAAACAGTGCGCGAAAAATTAGTTCGCGATTTGAATGTATGAATTATATAAAAATGTTATAAAATTAATATATATCGAAAAAAAATTATCGATTTAAATTTAAATTTATAAGGATATAAAATAATTTTAAAAGAAGCATACTTAGTATGTACATATTATGTAAACAAATATATATTTATAATAAAAAAAAAATTTTCTTATTTATAAATTCATCTAACAATTACTTGAAATTATTTAGTAAATATTTAAAAAGAATAAATTGTTAATATATGCATAATTGATAATTTATTTCTAATCAAATAAAATTAATTAATAATTTATATATATATTATTTTCAAAAATAATCAATTAAAAAACTGAAACTTTTATAAAAAAAAAATCATTCCTACTAATAATAAAAATGATATTCAGATTTTTTTTTATATATTGTAATAATTCATTATTACTATTATTATTGTTATTATTACTTACCCAACTTTTCGACTTGAATTTTGAAATACAAGCCGAACCTAAAGCACCTTTACCTCCATATACAAAAACACGTCCAAGTATTGCCTCCATTGTTCAATAAAAGAAACAACTTCGCGAAATATGCTTCGGGAGTTGCGATTATATACGAAAGAATACGAAGTCATACGAGAATCTTTCGGAAAAGTTCGTAAAAGGAATGCTAGATTGCCAGATTTCGGCACAAACTATGAAAACAGATTGTCAACTGAGTAGTCGATATTGTTTCATTAAAAATATTTCGAATTATTTTACATATAATATACATATAAATCTTAAAATTATATATTATAATTTATGTTAAAAAAATTGAAATGATTTGGAAATTTAATATGATATCATAATTTTATTTGTATAATTTTTATAATTTTAATGACATGAAAAATAAAAGCATTTTTAAATATATAATCAAGTTATTTATATAAACTTCTTATCTATATATAATTTTTCTTCATTTTGTATTATTCTTTCAAGAAATTTTATTAAATAAATAATTAAATAAATTGACTTAGTTTATATAAAACAATACGATCATATTTTTTATTTGAATTTCCCACGCACATTTATAACAAATGTGGCAACATCGCAATGACAGAGACCCTGCCCGCAACGTTCTCCGGGAGCGTAGGTCTAGTGTGACGTCACGGTAGCCTAGTTGGGTTAGGTTTTACGCTGGAAATTCTAACGAAAAATTTTTTGTTTGACGATTAATGTTTTTCCCATTGTATCTGCTACATCGAGCGACGTGAAGAGCTAACGCAGTGGCGAGCAGTAATCATATTTCATAAATCGTTCGATCGCGAGACTTCGCGCTATCGGCGTATATGAGATTTTAAACGGAAAATGAATCGACATGACGGTACGTACGTGTGTGCTGTTTCTGACTAGCAAGTCAGCCTTCACTTCACACACTAAATTTGTTTTATGTTGATGGCAAAATTTTTTGATTATGAGATATTTGGGGATGTGCATAAAAAGTTTCTGCAGACTCATCGTCGAGGTTACGAAATCGACAATGTATGAGATTTTTCCTAAGACATTTCTTGTAAGCTCTGTACCAAAGGGTCTAATGTCAGAGGCCAGATGGCAGCACTTATAAAAAATTTACTCCAATTTCTTTGGGTTTATAATGCTTTTTGATGATTGTACTCAATTTTTTGTGATGTCATCGTTTTTTGCTATTTTAATTATAGAAAATGAATAAAACATATAAAAAATATTTATTGATTAACTATCAAGATATTGTGACAAATAATTTCTTTAAAATTACTTTTCTTGTTCAATTCCTTTCTCTTTCTTACAATGTTAAATCTTTAAAACATATTGGAACATATTTCTCTTATTCTATATGTTTGAATTAATTTCTTTTTTGACTTTTCTTAACTTTCATGTTTGTATTTTTTAATTAATGCATTATTTATTATATTCTTATAATATAATATTAACATTCAACGTAATTGTAATGAATTTTTACATTATAATATTAATATGAAAATAATGAATAAAAAAATATTTAATCATCATCATTACTTATTTAATATATAAATAAAATTAACACATGTATTCTTTCATATTTATTTAATATTTATGCATGTTACATAATTGGAATTAGAAATATTATATTGAAGTTTAAAAATATATGTATTAAGTTTCAAAATTTTAACATATATATATATATACATAAAATTCAAGAATATTAATATATATATAATATATAATAATACATATAAATTAATTTTTGTAATATTATTATGATAAAGTAATATTGTTTTTTTTAATTACTTATAATATGTTTATGCATATATAACTTATAATCTAAAAATAGTATAAACAAATTTAAAAAATTATGAATA
>NW_006263730.1:134137-141594 GCF_000469605.1 Apis dorsata | reverse complement strand
ATATATTATTTATTATATTTATTATATATTAATTTTATATTAATTATTATTATATATAAATAATATATTTTATTAATAATATTATTAATAATATTATTATTATTAATAAATTTAAATTATAAACTTATTAATATAAAATATGAATTAATGTATAATTTATTCCAGGGGTAAGTTGTGACGCCTGCTTAAAGGGGAATTTTCGGGGTCGCAGATATAAGTGCCTCGTATGCTACGATTATGATTTGTGTGCCAACTGTTACGAAGGAGGTGCCAGTACTACACGTCACCACAGTGATCATCCTATGCAGTGTATACTTACTAGATCTGAGTTCGGTAAGTTGATTATTAAATTTTATATACTATTATAATTTCTTCAAACATATTTAATATATATAATTAATTCTTATTATTTAATTAATATTTAATAGAATTATATTATGGTGGAGAAGCAGTAAGTGTAGAACAACCGCAATCTTTAACTTGTCCTTATTGTACAAGAATGGGTTTCACTGAAGCTACACTACAAGAACATGTTGCTGCAGATCATTCAGATACTTCATTTGAAGTTGTATGTATATATAATATAATACTGTTTATAATGCATTCTATAACAAAAAATTACAAATTTTAATTTTGCTATAGGTTTGCCCAGTATGTGCATCTATTCCAGGAGGGGATCCGAATAACGTGACTGATGATTTTGCGGGTCATTTAAGTTTGGAACATCGTAGTGGACCAAGAGATTTGATCTCTTTTCTAGATGAACCAGCTTCAAGTAGATATACTGGTAGACGGATAACACATTCATCTAGAGTTGTTGGTGGGCCACGGCCTCGCAGGTATATATATTGCTGATATATATGATTATTCAATTAAACTCTTACAACATTATTTATAATAATGTATTTATATATATATTTGTATATATTTTTTAATATATATGCATAAATATATTGTTATAAATATTATGAATATTATAATCAAAATTGAAAAGAAATAAAAAGAATTATTTTTTGTTAAAAATAAATAAAAAATAAATAAAAAATGAAATACTATTTTATTAATTTATTTTTTTTTTAATATTAATTATCATAAACTATATCAGTATATCAATTTTTTAATATGTTGATGCATGTATTTTTTTGAGTATTACTTTTTGTCTATTATATATTAATATTGTAATTTATCAATCATTGTCATTATTTATTTATTAAAATATAATAAAACAATTATTATATATTATATAATAACTGTTAAAGCAAAATATGTTTTTATTTTTAAAATATCTAAGAAGAACTAAAAAATAGCATTAAAAATAGCAAGATTTCAGCTTCAGTTCATCATCATCTCATCTTAGATAATGTTCATTGGCGTATCATTGGACCTGCAGGTCCAATATGCATTTCAGTTCGTCTGGAGGATTGAGTCCGAGTAGTCGAGAAGGTATAGATCCAATTACAGAATTACTTTCTCAATTATCCGGTGTTCGTAGAAGTGGTGGAGGAACTGGTCAGAGTTCGTCAGCACCAACGCAATTACATCAATTGCAAATGCAGCTACAGTTAGAACGACAACAAGTTAGAGTATGTATAATTTAATATATATAATATATAATTTAATACTATTATATTATATATTATAATTTAATAATAAAAGAAATTTTTCAATGAAATGATTTTAATTTACTTGATAAAAAATTTTATCGAAGCAATTTTTTTTTAAAATAAATAAAAATATAAATTTTTATAAATATTTTTTATTAGGCTGCTAGACAACAATTGGAGCGGTTACCTAGGAGGCAGACTCAAGTTCTTGGTTCTGCAAGTTGTGGAGGAATTATTAGTGGAAGTGGTCATTCTACTACTATGACCAATGTGGTAGCAAATAGTACGACTAGTAACAATAATACAAATAATGTGGCGAACCCGTCCGGCGTATCATCTACCAGTTCACAGAACTATATGTTTCTATTGCCAAAGTATGTATTATATTCTAATGTTAATATATACAATAATATATTTAGACAAAAAAAACATCCAAATTATTATTTGATATTTAAATATCTTTATAAACATATTTTTGCGCATTACAATCGCGTGTATATATTCTTAAAAATCTTTTGTCTAAATTTGCAAAACTGCATATCATGATCAATGCGTGAGATGCCAAAAATATTTAAGATAATTCCATGAAAATATGGTGAATGAAACAGGTACATCTTTTTTTAGTTTTCAAAGGACAATAATTTTATATTTATTTAGAATTTTATTTAATTATTATATTAAATATGATTAATTCTATATATAAGTATTTTTTTTCTTGTTATAGATGTATTACCAGTTCTCTCTCTGACTCACAGTTGCAAAATATTGAACGTGAAAGTGCAAATAGAAGTCTTTTTACGTGCGAACTTATTCTTGGAACACTTTGTCAAACATTGCCGGAATTAACACAGGAACAATCTGTAGCACAAACACCAGTATCAAGTGCAACTACTGCTACAAACAGTCCCGAAACACCAAATGCTAATTCTTCCACAATTTCTACAAAGAAATTAAATGTAACTCAAGAAGCGAAAAGGGATCAAACAATGAATAAACATGTAACGCAGACATCTACGCAACAATCACATACTGTTCAGACTACTACTGCTGGTAGTGTAGGGACAGGTCTTCAAAGTCAAGGATTGCCTCCAAATTCTAATAACCTTGCGTTACAAAATACACCTATGGTTCAAACACTGATGCATAGTGTATTACCTGAATCATTGGTAAGTATAAATAATAAATATAAATAAGTTAAATATATAATGTTAAACATATAATTAATTTTATAACTCGTATTAAAGAAATATGATAAATATAATTTAGCACTTGTATTTTATTATATAGGTATTGCAGGAACCACTGTCACTACCATATAGTAGAACTATCAGAGAACCGATAGTAACTCCAGCGCCAGCGTACCTTAGAGGTGGAGTTGGTCCAGTTGGCGTAACAGGTCCTTCACGTAGGAAGCCGGTTAGAGCTGTAGATGGCAGAAACCAATCTACGGAACCTCCGCCCCCACACTAACCCTTCCTTAGCCCGTACCCATCCACCCTGATTCCTCACAGGACCCTCTAGCACTAGTCCTAGCACTGTTTAGAACACCTCATCATTATTGTTATTATTATAATATTATATATTAATAATTATTCAATGCCCTCCTCCTCACCCTCCCTATCTTATCACTTCTCAAAACTCTAATCTCGCCATCTTTTGTCGTTACGTGACATGGAACAAGGGCAAGGGCTGATTCGCCGACATATGCAAATAATGTAAATAACTCACTTCTTGCAGTCATATACACTCCTCGCTAGAGGTTGAAAACGGTTATAATATGAGTTCGGATTCTCGAAACAGTTGTAAGAACCGACATAATGTAACAGTTGTAGGTGAAGAAAGTTCTGAGGGTGCAGGACCTATATCGGTTATGGATACATTTCTGGAATTTGTTATGTTTTATAAATCAGTTATGTATCAATTCTGTACGTTTCTAAAAATACATTAATTATATATCAATTTTGAATTGATTGAACATTAATTTAGTATTAATTTAAGATATTGTTAACACTAACATTATTAATTTTTATAATATATCAGTTAAATATTAATTTTGTAACAATTATAATTATTGATTATTTGTCCTTTTAACAAAATGATATAGAATATTTTTTTATACAAAAATATTTATTTCTATAGATTTCAAATCAAAACTGTTCATTAATTGTTCAAGAATATATCTATATTTCACTTTTGGTCCATTTATTTTAATACTTATTCTTCAGAATTTGTTTACAATATATTTTTTTATCATTGAATTTCTTTATTTAGTGTAAATCAAAATTTGTTCTTGTATCTTATTCTATATAAAAAAAAGTGAATTGAAAAACAAAATGATAGGAATCTAACTTTTACAAAATCGATGTAATAAGAGAGTGCAACATTATAATCAGAACCGATAAAAATCAGAACTTATTTTTATCTATAATAATTTTAATATTATTTTGGTTCTTTATAATTGTTTAATTAGAATCTTCACATAACGTTCATTAACCGTTATTTATGGAACTTTCTCAATCTCTGCTCCTCGTACACGCTCTTCAGCGAGTCTTGCCACGTTCTACATCGATATTATATCCACTTACAATAACTTAATCGAGGCTAGAGACGGGCAGGTAAAAATAATAATAATATAATTATATTAGCGTTTTATGTTTGGTGGTTGTATGGGTTTGTTAGAACAGAATTAGATTGATAAAATACTCAGTTTTATTTAACATGTAAAACCTCGGGAATGTAGAAACTTTAACAATTCACAAGACGCACTGCCCGTCATACGCACCAGTTTAATTGTGTTTAATTTAAACTGGTAAAATTTTTTTGGTCGTCGAATATTAAATACATTTCTTAAAAATTAATTATTATTGTCATATATATCTTTGAAATATGTTTAATGATAAAAGATTTATAAATTTATCTGGGTTGGTCCGTTTACGTATTTAACGTATCTTAATCATCAGACATTATTTTAAAGAAAAATATTAACAATTTTAATCTATAATTTATGGTATTATAAAAATTTATATGCATTTTGTTAAAAAAGTTTTAAGTAACCAATTATCGAGGTTTAAATTATTTCAAAATCAATAATTAAAGTAAAAATTAAGTTGGCGGACCATCCCTTGATATATTTCAATTGAATAAATTAAAATTTTAAAATGGAGGGATTAAATTGGGTGCTAAAATGTTAATTAAATAAATCTTAAATCATTTTTTCCATTAAAATCAATCGTATTTATTTATAGCATTTGTTATGAACTTTTTTTTTTTCGTTACTGTTTTGAATTTCTCCAATATATTGCACTAAACATGTTTTAAAAATATTATATGAATTTTTTTTAAACGTTCATTTATGTATCTATAATCGCTCCATTTTATAATGTGAAACGAAATAATATTTGTATGTGTGTTCGCTCTTTTTTTCGATAATAGAGACTTTATTGATTTGGTATATATGAGAATTATACAATGTATCGAAGAAAAATTGAGGAATGTTTGTATTCTTTGAATTGAAAGATACAAAAAGTATAATTAATATTTCTTTTACATAGAATTTAATCAAAAAATGCATGTACGTAATATGTGCGTATGACGCACGCAAATGCATTCGAAACTTGTGAAGATTCTACTGAAAGTAGAACCTGAAAACGCTCGTACAAACGAGACGAGCAATAATTATTTTTCAATTATGTTTAACTTTTACTGCTCCCTCCTCCCCTTTTTTTTTTTTAATTTTTGCCTATATTTCTCGTTTATCATTTATGTACATTTCATATTGTAATTAATTTCCCTTGTATTACTTTCTGATCTTATGTTATTTGATTTGTGGGTGTATCTGCAAGATGTGGATGAAAATGAAGTAAAATTATACATATACATATATACATATAAACTTGTAAAAAGTTATGCAAAATATGTAGCGTGTGATTTAATTTTTTTGTCTTATGCTTTCGCGTGTTCTGGCATTCTCGATGGTAAATTCAAAACCGAGTTACTTATGACGTTACAAATAACCAAAGGTATTAAAAATATCATACGTTTCGTTCTTTTTTATTTTCCTTGAATCTTTTATTCAATTATAATTTTATATCTTCATTTAAATATATTATCCGCTTCACGTACCTATTTTCAGATATTTCTAATAACTTCTCGTATTTCTCTTATAATATATGAGTTGGAAACAATATATAAAATAGTGAAGCAACGATATGTAAAAAAAAAGTATACTAATTGCCTTAACGCGAAATGCCTGAAAAGAGAAAAGTCCAGACTTTTGCGGAATGTGTCGTTAATCAAAAGAATCCTTCGCACGTGATACTTAAATAAAAGTGATGCTGTATACTGATCCAAAGTGAATAAATATGTGCATATCCAAAATTGAAAGATACGAATAAAAAAGGATAAAAAATGAACTTCTCATTGATGTGCATACTTCGATGACTGATAAACTAGTTATTTTTCAAATTTTACACGAATTCATAAGCGTATAATCTCAGAACGAAGCAAGACTCCAAGCACGTTTAATACAGAAAATTAATTACATCAATTAAAGGAAGGAAAGAAAGAAATAATTAACAAGATTTGCTATGTATTAAATAACTTCATATAAAGTCGAAAATTACAACTGTTTGTTTTTTTCTTCTATTCTTATCATTGCGAACTTATGTTCCCCTTGTTTCCACGTCACTTTGGGATTGTAAAATTTTGGATTTTTACATGTCTATTTTATTATTAATATTATTTTATTATGTTTATCATCATATGTATTATATACGATGTAACAGGAAAATGTCTGATACATTTCGTTATCAGAAAAAATGTTTCGAGGGACAATGTAACGCCTGTTCCAAAAGTTCAATGCTGTATTAATATCGTTATATTTTTATTGTTAGGATGTTTATCATATTTTATTCTGAAATCTCAGCATAATCTTAACAAACAGCTTTTTACATTATATATGAATAAATATATATATATATATATATATATATATTTATTGATAAAAATGAAAAGATATCTTGGAGTATCATCGTAATGCTTAAATTCTTCTTTTTTCTTTTCTTTTTCCTAAAAAAAAAGCATACATAATTAAATTCTTAATTTATAGATATTCTTAAATCTTAATTAATTACATTAGAAAGTTTCGATATTTAGTATTTTTAAAAAATTAGTATGCTTTTTAAAAGTATCGATGATTCTCTTGGATATCCTTCATAAAAAAAGAAATAAAATTATCAAACAATTATTCTTGTGAATGAAGTAACAAACAGAAAAAAAATATTCTTGGGTGGTTTAAACGGTTGTTTTTATCACGTCCTTTATCCGTATGTCGTCGAGTATATCAGGAAAGATAATTTTCTGTTTGACTTTTTAATCGAAACTTTTACGCCCGACGAATTAACAAAAAAGAAAAGAAAGAGAATGAAAAAAATAGAAGAAAAAACAACTTCACTAAGAATATAATTCTGTCAAAGTAAATGTAGCCAGTTCTACAATGAATCATGAAGATTGAAGGTGGAATTCAACCTCGTTACATTTTTTGGATTAAAAAAAAAAAAAAAAAAATAAGAAAAAACAAAAAAATATGGAATAACATGGAACGCGTACGACATTTTCCCCTTTTCTATTCGATGAAGAGAATTTTCTTCTAATGAATTGAAAAATTCGATTTATATTTAAATATANTATATACATACATACTTATATATATATTAAATATACATATTAAATATACATAACATACATTGACGTGAATGTATGTATATTTCTACGCACTTGTATAAGAGCAATTGAATAGTTGCATTTGTGCGTAGATTCGTCTTATTTTCTTTATTAATTAATATAAAGAACGTG
>NW_006263730.1:133814-134073 GCF_000469605.1 Apis dorsata | reverse complement strand
CGTATCAAAGTAAAAATTATGTAGATGGCTAAAAATAAGGAAAGAAACTGAGAATAATGCGATTGAAAACACAATACACACAATTTATCCTTAGGAAAAAAATAAAAAAAATTTAAATTTAATTAAAATCTCGATAATTTATCATATTACACTCTTATTACAATACTGTTTCTTATCTTTATAATCAATTATTAGCGATTAATAATAGGGCTTATATATAGATGGTGGCCCAATTATACGGGAAAGAATCCCTTTCTTT
>NW_006263730.1:128724-132927 GCF_000469605.1 Apis dorsata | reverse complement strand
TATATATGTATACATATACATATATATATTATTAAAATATAATAATTTTAACGAAGGGGATGTGTCGTTGACATTAATAATATTGTAATTAACGACGCGCGAATCATTCATAAAATTGTACTTTGTCATTAAGATACTATCTGATAAAAAAAAAGGAAAAAAGACAAAAAAAAATAATAATAATAATAAAAAGAAATAATGAACGTGAGAAAGGAAACTTTCTTTTCTTTTTTATTAAGAATATTTATTATACTATATTTTCCACAGTATTTTTGTACTGTGATATATGCGGATGTGCATGATTAAGAACTGTCGCAGCGTTGCCTTCCTCACGTTAGAGTTTTATTTTCCTTGAAAAATTTCACAGTAAATAATATTTAGCGAAAGAATACGACATGAATAGGAAAAAATACAAGATTTTTTTGGTATTAAATAAAATTAAATAAAATAAATTCTCAATCGGAGCATTGTTCGATTCATATTTTTGTTATACTGAAATATGCGTAATGTTGTTATAATATGAAAATTTTTTAGTTTGTTTTAATTATAATAATAATAATATATTTAATAGAATCATGTCGTGTTTAAGACTTTTGTCTTAATGCATATTATTTTTGTTAAATATATTGAAATATTTTAAGATCGATTAATATTTTTGACAAGGAATTCTGACAAGTCTTACTTATAATCCTAGCCAAAGGAAGAAGCGAGTGGTGTACGGAGGAGAGCACGATAGAAAAATTTGTAGGACCTAGCAAAGCGCATATAAGTAAATGTATGTAACTAAAAAGAAGAGTGGGTTAAAAAACAATATAGCGGCTTTTGTAGCCCTCTAAAATCCAAATGATTTTTTTCTACATCTTCTTGTTTCAAGTGATGAAGGGTGGTGTACGGGATATAAGGGTAGAATCAAAACAAAAATGGATGTAATAAAGCTTCCCCCACATAAGTCCTTTCTAGTTCGTCGGGCAAACAAAGCAGTGTAAGAATGAACGAAGGAAAACTGTATGTATACATATTTGTGTATGTGTGTGCCTGTACGAGAAGAACAAAAGAAAATATGTTTCATCTTTTTTTTTTTCTTTTTCATTTTTTCTTTGCTTATCAAATAATTTTCATCTTAAGAATTTCTCAATTGAAACATCGATTATTTTATAAATGGATATATGGATTACACAACCAGGTTGAAATAAATTAGAGAAAGAAACACATAGAAAGTAAATCTTCGAATGCAAATATTGAATTGCAATTAGTATTATTGCAAATTTACTGGAGTTATGAACTTAATGGCACGGCCGCATTAAGCGTGATCCACTGCCTGAGCTAAAGAAATTAAAAAAATAATTCATGATAAGCATTCATCGGCTTTATATATGTAAGCTTCAAAACAATGTTCACTCTTCGTTGTGAAAAAACGCAAATTTTCATGTGTAAATCTTTGAAAGACAAAATGGTGGTAGATGTTCTAGTTATATTATGCAAAACTGATCTCTTTATGATCAGTATAGTATTAGATATCGCACAATCGTGCATTCACAAGATTACCTTAATTCGGCCTTGCTCATCGATACATGTAGTTAAAGAGCACTCATTTTGTCGAGAAAACTAGATTTTTGATTTTTTAATTTCGACAAAATTGCTGTCAAAAGCATCGCGTAACAATGTATTGAATTTTTGCTAACAATTTTTCTCTAAGCCTGCTCGAAAATACATAATAAAATTACAGTGACTATTCGCGAATTTTTACCTGATTTTTAAAAAATCGAAAAAGAAATCAACCGATACAAAATGTATGGGTGTAATAAACGAAAGTGAAAAAGAGAAGAGAGAAAGAACAAAATCGAATGAAAAAAATTATGATGATCAAACAGAAATATTCTGCGTGACATGTTGAAGTGAAAAGTGTTAACGAATATTACTACTAAAGTAATAATAGGCAATTAAAATGAAATCTTATACATAATAATTATTGAAATGTAAATTGTGTTTGGTTGTATTTTGTGTTATTCGCCTCTGATGCTAAATATAATGGAAATTCGATTAAATTCGTTTATATTTATTATATAATTGTTATTATATATTGTTTATATTTATTATATAAATCGAAAAATTCATATATTTTTTTAAATATTGTAATAGAATTATTTGAATTTGAACTTGGCGCTAGTTTTTAAATTAGACATGCGCACAAGTATTAACTTGTGATTTGTTCGTTATCATGAACGTAACCGTAGAATGATTTTGAAAATACGTATTAGTAATCTGTTTATTAATATAATATATACATATGTATCTGATAAAAGTTCATAGTTTCGCGCGTTAGCAAATATTTTCAACATTTTAAAAAATTTCTAAAAATGGGAGAGTTACTTACTCTCGAGAATGCTAAACAAATTGCAGCTTACAAAGCAGTTGACGAATATGTGAAGGTAATTTTACTTTTAAATAAATTATGATATAATAACAGGTTATATAAATTTATTAGTATTTTATTATTTAAATTTTGCGTATAACCATTTTACAGAATAACAGTATCATTGGAATTGGTAGTGGATCTACAGTAATATATGCTGTTCACAGGCTCGGTAAACATTCTATTTTATATATAATTATGATCATTTGTAATAAATTTTTCTTGTACATTACTGTAGTTTGTATTTCATTTTTTCTTTAAAACATTAATAGAATAGACCTTTGATCCCATAAAAAGATAAGATTATTTGATTCAAATGTAATTGCAACAAGTATATTTTAATTCTCAAATTATAAATTTTCTTACATAGATTTAAAATATTTCTAATATATATTTATCATATATTTATATAAATAAATGATTGGATAAATTATATTTTTCAGTTGAACGTGTAAAGGAAGAAAATCTTAATGTTATTTGTGTTCCAACTTCATTCCAAGCTCGGCAGTTAATATTAAATAATCATCTTACATTGGGTGATTTGGAGACCTATCCTAAAGTAAGAAATTTTTTATTATTATTTATAAAAACCTTGTATATTGTTGTTTAAACATTAACAGTTGGATTGTGCAATTGATGGAGCAGATGAAGTTGATTCCGATATGAATCTTATCAAAGGTGGAGGAGGTTGTTTACTTCAAGAAAAAATTGTTGCATCCTGTGCTAATCAACTTATTATAGTAGCAGATTATACGTACATAAATGTATTTTTGTAACAGAAGTATTTTTGATAATTATTTTTATTTACAATATTTAATATAATTTTAGGAAAAATTCTCAAAAACTTGGTGAACAATATAAAAAAGGTATTCCTATTGAAGTAGTTCCTATGGCATATGTTGCTATTTTAAGAAGAATTGAAGATAATTATGGAGGACTTGTGAAAGTTAGAATGGCTTTAGCTAAAGCTGTAAATATTTTTTAATAAATTTTTTCTTATTAATTAATAATAAAAATTAAAAAATTCTTATTAATTAAATATTGTGTATATTATGTTAATTATTTTTTTCTAGGGTCCAGTTATAACAGATAATGGTAATTTTATTCTTGATTGGCATTTTCCTCGTGATATAAGTAATTGGGATAAAATCAATATAGAAATCTCAATGATACCAGGAGTAGTTGAAACTGGACTTTTTATAAAAATGGCAAAAAAAGTGTACTTTGGAATGCCTGATGGCAGTGTTAAAGAACAATTTTAATGTTTTATATTAATATTATTTTAAATATGTTCATAATTCATGATATTGATTTGAATTTAGTTTAAATTATGACAAAAGGATTTGAATAATCCTAATTTTTTTTTTTTTTTAGATAATATATTTTCATTTTTGCCATTTATGACATATCATTACATTCATATACATTTAAATCTTATTCTTTTTACAACTAAATCTTAAATAAGATTGTGTTTTATAGACTGAATTATTTTCTGTACTTTTTACATATTTATTTTCTGATTCAATGTATAAAGGAACATAAAATACTTAAGATCTTTTTTTTGTGATAATTTTTATTCTAAGTGTGCTATAAGTGGTGCTCAAATAATTATATATATAATTATACACTGTTTGTATAACAATTAATCATTGTAAAACTAAAGAAATATAAAAATTTTTATATAATATTTTATTCTTATTTATTATTATTATATATCTATATTAAAATTTTTAAATTTTTTAATATTAAAATTTTTATTTATCACTATTTTAATTCTATTTGCTAAATAT
>NW_006263730.1:116903-128446 GCF_000469605.1 Apis dorsata | reverse complement strand
CTCGAACCCTGGACCCTCAGATTAAAAGTCTGATGCTCTACCGACTGAGCTATCCAGGCATTCGAGGGTTGTATTTTTGTAACTAGTAAAAATGTTGTTTATTCAAAAAAATTCTATTAATTTTATTGATTATTACAATTAATTGAATAATATATTAAACACGTACGAAAATTATTTTCTTTCTTTTTATTTTAATAAATTATATCATTTATATTTATTTATTATATATCAAAATTAATATATACCAAAATTAATATACCGAAATCTAATCTAGATATAATTTTTATGTAAGCATTTTTAACAAAGCGAAATACTGATAAAATGATTCATTTTATATATAAATTTTCTTGATATATATATATATATATATCAAGAATAATATTAATTTAATACATATCACTTATTCATTAAGTTACAATCAATTATAAATTCAATTATAAATATATTTTTGAAAGTGCATAAAAAATGACAACAAAATTTATAAAAATTTAATAAAAAATTTTATTTATAGATTAAATATTATAATAAAAAAAATTCATTTGGAAAATTCATGTGTGCAATGAACATTGTACATAAAAAAAAATTTATTGCATATAAATATATATAAAAAAAATATTTTATTTCTAAAAAATATTTTAATTTGAAATATATTATACGATATACATATATTTTTTAATTTGTATTTAATATACAATCGAGTAAATATTCAAAAAAAAAAAAATGATTAAAAATTTAAATAAAAGAGGATGAATGAGACGCAGTTACGAAGGATTGAACAACTTTAACGTAACTCAGCGGGTTCTGATGTGCAAACGTTGTAAGTACTTAACCCCGGACTGCTTTCCTTTGATTTACACGAAGTTTCTTATCGGTCAATGCTTCATAAGCTGCTTCTTGCATTGATCGTTGTATAATGTTTCGATCTCCTGTTTTCAATTTTTGCATATTTATCAAATATAATATGTTATTTTTTTTGGTTGGATATAAATGAGATAACGTCATAAGAGGTAGAAAACCATTAAAACCTTTCATACTTTTTAAAGATTTACATCTTTTAGCTTTTGATAATATTTTCTAGAAAAGAAAGTTACTTTGAAACTAGATTTAAAAGGGAAATTATTCTTTTCTTTTTAGAATTTTATTTCTTGTAATATAATATAAAAAAAAATATAGATATTATTTTTTAATTGCTTAACATATTTAAAATGTCTTAAAATTGTTTCATATTTGATAATTTTTATATATCATATAATATATTTATATTATATATGTATATTATGTATATAGACTTCAATCTTTAATGCATGAATAGTTAAAATAGATGAAACATGATTATTACAAACAAAACATGATCAAATGCATAATTTCTGCATTTCTTACCGATTAGATTGCAAATTACATCTTAGACTATCCACAATTTGTATAAGGGATGTTAAATGTACTGTTTCGAGGACTATTATGAATGATCATGCGTTCTTTCGGCGCATGTATTTACGCCCTCGAACGAAACAACGAAAGAGGGGATGAGTATTTGAAGAGCCGAAGCGCGATTTCATCCCTCATACGGAGACTTGACTTCTTCAGTGAATATCAATCTTTAGCCAAGAAACTTACTTATTTGAAGTACAGAAAGTAAAATAATCGAGAAATAATCAAGAAGAATCTTTCGAGTTTCTACAAATCTTTTCTCCAAAGTTGCAGCTGATTTCTAGAGTTCAGACATTCGATATGAAGGTAACTTTTTTAACTCGTTTAGCTGTTTAAATTTTCAATAATTTTGAAAATATTACAAGTTAATTATAAGTTAATTCTCTAATCTAATCGATAAAGGAAAAAATTTCTTTGTTAAAGTATTGTTAAAGTAATTTCGTATATGAGAATATTATTAATATTTAAAACATCTCACGATATTACATGATAAAAATCGATCTTAGAAAAATTTATTGTATTTAAATATGTAATATTTTTTGTACGTATGTTTTTAAAAATATTCTCTCAGATAATATAATTTATATAATTTATATAGATTATGTGTGTATATTTATATAGATTATATTAATTTTCTGATCTATTATAATAATGTTTCTATTTATTAATTTTATTAATTTATTAATACATTTCGGAAAGCTGCATTATTTTTTTCAATTTGCTTTCTCAATTGATAATAAAATTTGAATTAACTCATTATAATTTTCAACGAGAAACTATTTAAATATTTAAAGTAATAACGAAATTTTAACTTTAATATTCATTGAGATGTTATCAAAATAAAATGAAAGTTACAAGTTATTTTTATTGAATCATATCATTACGTTGTATCAATTTTTTTCATTGATATATTATATATTTGCAAAATAAAATTAAAAAGTTTGATTTGCATGGATGGCGAACTTATCGCTCGAAGGGATAATCGACCAGCTAGTATCGTTCGACATTAATTAACCACAGTACAAACCTGATTAAAGTCATAAGCAGATTATAACAGTTAACATGTTTCAAAGCTTCACATATGATACTTATATAATCAACGTGCTTATTAGAAATTACGTGTAGATCTATATAATTATTGAGATTTTATCTTAATTTTTCATTCTTTTTATTATCGGTTCATTAACTTATGAGTTTAATGAATAAGAAAAACAGAAATTCTTATTTCATTTAAACAAATTGAATACTCTTCGATTATCTATTCTAGATAATCAATTACATTTGCTGTATCCTTACATTCGTATGTTTAATGAATGTGGCACATTCTGAAGAATCTCAAAGCAAGGTAAATTACATCATCTCAAAAAAAAATAAATGACATCAATAATTATTTTAATAATTAACTGAAATTAAATCAATTGTTAGATGGAACAACAGTTTCTAGATGTTTTTACGACAGATGAATCGTTAAAAATGAAGAGACCTTTTTGCAATGCATTTACCGGTGAGAAAGAATCTAATCTTCGATATAACAAAAGATACAATTATTTAAAATAATCAATTATTTTTAGGATGCGGGAAAAAAAGAAATTTCCACGAAAATCCAACTGATTCTCAGGATTTGGAAATAAATGGCAACATCCGACTTCCGTTTTCTATCTATAAGGCATTGCTAAGAGCAGCTACTCGAAACATGAACGAATATCAATTATCTGGAATTCCACAGATGTATCTATCTGGTAGAATGCCTCTTCACAAAAGAATTGACATTCGATCATCATCTCTAGAATAATTTTTAGTAAAATCTCATCATTTGAATAAACGATTAATGCGAATTATTCGCGATGTGGAATATTAAAAAACATATTATTTTGTTATTACATTTCATTTTTCCGTTCTTTCATTTTAATAAATAATTTATTTCAGTGATAGAAAATATTCTATTTATTTAGTTCAATCTATTTATTTTTCTTTTACATAATTGTTTATATTTCTAGTAAAAACTAAATAAAATTAATTAAAAAATATATTATTATCGATTAAATTATTATATGTATATGTATATATAAATATATATATATATATATGATCATCAGAAATAAAATCATCTAAAGATAAATTGTTAACTTTATTGTGATACTTCCCTTCCAAAGATATTTCGTATTGCTCGATAAGTGATCGATTGAAAACGGCAATTTATAGAAAAGAATTTGTCGTGGAACGCTCAATCCAACGCATTCTGGATTATCTGGTTCTCCAATTAATTTTGGACGACCCCAAAAATATTCCGAACAAAGCATGGATGGATCCCAGATTCGTGATCGTCGATCTCGTTGTGATTCCTTGGATGAATGATCTAAAATCTGAGGATTATTTTTATAAGAGAACGATTATTTTTATAAAAAAAGAGATAATAAAATTTGGAATTATTTGTTTTACCTCGAGACGAATCTTATAAGGAAATGGCCACTCAAGAATGGAATCGTGGTAACCACGAGTTAATCCGACCCCTATGAAAATTGTACCGTCCGGAAAATATCGCGGTGTAACTTTGATGTACATGGCATATCCATTGTGGCCTACATAAAATGTTGAACTGCGTATGAAACGAGCAGTTTTCCAATTGGCAAGTTTCTCATCAAAATGTTTTATTTGCCAATAATAAAAAAAGAAGTTTGCGGATCCTGAAACATATTAAAATATTGTCAAAAATTTTGTATTCCGTTTTATTATTTTATATTGATTTTGCTTTTATACGGTTTCCTTTATTATATAAATATATAGAGAAAATATATAATATAATAATAAATCATATATAAAAAAAGAAATAAATTTATTAAATTTATTAATTCTCTTATTCAAATTTTCCTTTTTAACGCATACAAACCGTTTAACGTTGAAATTCTTTGGATCGTATTATTGAAGTTATCGATTTCAAATTGTCTTGGAGTTAATATCTCACTTTCTTCGTGATAGTCATCGAATAATTTCGTTAACTTTGGCAAGTCTTTTTTAATCTCTAGAATTGTGTAAAGTAATATCTTGATTTCTTCCAATTCTTTAGTTAGATTTTTTTCTAAAGCTTGTAGCTTTTCATCGATCATTTCTGTTATTTACGAATAAAATTAAATGATAGAAAATGTTAAATAAAAAAAATAAAAAAATTAAATAATTATTTCTTACTTGTATTGCAAGTTCCAGTAAGTACTCTCGTGATACTTGCATGTGCACTAGTAACTAATTTTTCCGTAGCAATTTTACAAGATGCTTGTTGCGTTTCCGTGACACTTTCATCACTTGATAAATTTGTGTTTATTTTGGCTAAGATTTTAATTTTTTTTTAAATAAAATGTATATTCTTAAATATGCAACATTAAAATCTTTGCTTTCTTATTAATACTTACATAGTCTTGAAACGCTTACATCACAGCAAGTTAAGTAGAGCATATTCAGATATAAGAACAACAAAACCGTCGATGACATCTTGTAAGTGATCCGTTCTAAGATTATTCGAAATTTTGTCTACTCAAATAAAAATATCTCGATTTCCAGTCTTTATAAAAATAGATTCGATAGCATCTTTAAATAACTGTGTCAGAATTCTTAAAATTTTAGAATTCATAAAATATATTATTTGAAACAATTTAAATTTTAATAGCTATAAGATGCAGATGTAGTTCGTAGCATGATCCCCAAAAAACTGTCCTCTAGATTTCTTATGAATTATCAAATAAAGATAAATCCCTATTTCTCTTGTAATTAATTTTCATATAAAAATTAAAATATTCTTTTAGATTTTTACTTGAATCTTTTTTTAAAGTTTTTTTATATATATTCAAATTATTTTAAATAAATAATTTTAAATACATAAATTTCTTCAGTATTATATATATAAAATATAAATAAAATAATTAAAACAATTTTTTCATATTTAATGTTTAAAAATAAAGGAATAAAAATATAATATATATATTATAAGCATTCATTTTATGTTATGATGCTAAGTTTCCTTTAATACATTTAGCGGTTTTTTTTTAATAGTCGCGTAGAAACGCGCGTATATATGGATGGTAATCCTGATTTTTATCATTTATATTCCAAATTAAACTGTATTTTAATAACAAAATGAGTGAAAATGTACAAGGTACATTTGTATCGGAAAAAATTTCTAAAATTAGATGGAAACACGAAGATTTTGAAGATGCTACTAATTTTATTACTGGTAGTTGGGACGATCCGGTAAGGTTATCTTCAATGGACTTAACCTATTACATTGTTATATATATATATATATAAATTATATATAATTATTGTATTGAATTATATTTATTAATAAATATATTTAATTGCAATATTAGAATTTTTTATTTCTTTTCAGGTAAATAAAGTAACGCATTGGACATTTCAAATGAATGATGATGGCGAATCCTATCCAGCAGTCGTTTCATCCTATGCAATTCTCGGAGATGTAACTGAAATAAAGGTTTTTATTTATTATTTAATGAAGAATATATTTGTCAATTTTTTTTATTAATATTATTTTTACAGTTTATTTCGAAAGATTTTTTTGTGGTGTCAACATCTATTGGTACTGTTAGATTGTTACAAATCCATGAAAATCCATATTCTCAATTTAAAGAACACATGTCATGGGAATTTATACACAGATTTGAGTAAATTTTATTAAGATTTTTATTTATTTATTTTATATTGTATGTTTTATAAATTCTTTTTTAATAGTAATACAAATGATTATGCACCTTGTACTGGACTTTCCACATTTGAACAAGATATAGCTTCAGTGGGAGAAGATGGAAGAATTAATCTTCTAACAGCTGGACAGAAACAACCAGTTAGAGTTATTGGTATTATAGAATTTTATTCTGTAATATTTTATTTTTATAATATTTATTTTGTATATTGTTTTCAAAAATAAATATATTATATTTCAGATGATGCAGATAGTTGCTCATTATATTGCATTGATTTTTTAAGACATAATGAGATACTTACAGGAAATATAAGAGGACATATGAAAGTCTGGGATTTAAGAAATGATCAAGATCTTCCTGCTACAACATTTATGCTTTCTGATCAAGCAAAAGTATGATTTGACTAATATTATTTGTAAAAAATTATGTATATATTAGAATAAAAAAAAAGTTATTTATAGACGGAAGCTACAAGTATTGCTCATCATCCAACTCAAAGACATATTGTAGTGGCTGGTGGTGGTGATGGAAGTTTAACAGTTTGGGATTTAAGACATAATACATATCCAATGTCTCAACTCAATGCTCATGCAAAAACTGTTAGTGAAATACTTTTTCATCCTGATAGACCAGAAAATTTGTTTACATGTTCAGGAAGTGGTGAATTATGGCATTGGAATAATGCTCAACATTCAAAGTTAAGTTTGGGTAAGTTTCATAAATAGTTTTATAAAAATATATTTTTTAAATTACTAAAAAAAATTATCATTTTTTTTAGATCCTACAAATACACATTGGTTAAATACAATTGGTACAAATGGTAAAGTTAATGTAACTTCGCTTTATAGTGCTATGCATAAGCCAATAAATACTATTGATATTGATAAATCAACATTACTTTTTGGATGTGATAATGAAGCAATGTACATTATTAGAAATATATCTCTTTAATGATATAGCTAATTATATTTTTTCTAATTATAATAAATGAAAAAATAAATATCTTTTTTACCTTAAAACTATTTATTTTTTTAAAATAAAATTTTTTACCTTTATGTAAATTTGAAATTACCCGCGTTTAAGCTACATTTCTTGTATAACATTATTTCATAGTTATTTTATGGTATCTGTAGCTCCATCTGTCGTTGTATTTTGTGATTACAATTACAGGAAGCTTTAGCCTGTTAGTTTGCCATTTTGTGACGCCTTGTGTAGAAGTTCGTAAACAGATTTTGCTTTGCTTGCCTGCGGAGGGACAAGAATTATGTCAAAACGGAGAATCGAGGTTGTGGATCCGTATATTAAACGGAAAGCGTAAGTCTTTGATTCTTTTTTATTTGTAAAAATTAAGATATTCAATAAGATATTTTACCATGTGCATTGTTATAAGTTTTTATAATTCTGGTACATCTCATTTAATAAATTTCATTTTTTGAAAATAATTTTTGTAAATGTAATTGTTCAGTTGAATTGTTCGATTATATGATAATAAAATTTTATGAAATTAATATTTTGAATTCATAAAACAATCATTTCTATTGCTGTTGACTTGTTTGGTCAACTCATCCACAAAGGTTCTCAACTAAATTTCTTTTTTTACAAATGAGAAATATTTTTGAAAAAAAAAATAATATAAGAAAAATTTTAAAAATATAAAATTTATGGTTAATTATAAATATACTAAAGAAATTTTTAATTTAAAATTAATCATTTGTTTTTTATCTAATTGATTTTCATAACCAATGAAGTGTTCTCAACTCTCGTTACTTTACGATGTTATTATACATATATTATATTTTATTATTATAAATAAAACAATGTTTAAGTAATAAAATAAACTAGTTTTATATATTTCATTGTTTATATATTATTTCACAGAGATGGCTCAGCAGCATCCAATAGTACAACTACACCTTCAACAGCACCAAAAAATCAAGTTCAGATAAATCCTTATACTAGTCTACCTTATACACCAAGATATCATGAATTTTATAAAAAAAGAATCACTCTACCTGTATTTGAATACCGTGCTGATTTTATGAGATTATTAGCACAACATCAATGTATTGTACTTGTTGGAGAAACAGGCTCAGGTAAAACTACACAAATACCACAATGGTGTGTAGAATATTCAATGCGTATTGGCAACAAGGGTGTTGCTTGTACTCAGCCAAGAAGAGTAGCAGCTATGTCTGTTGCACAAAGAGTTTCGGAAGAGATGGATGTTGCATTAGGTATGTATTATTTTCTTTTAAGTTAAATAATATTTAAATAATATTTATTTTTTAAATCAAAAGTTAAGGCATTTATGTATGTTTTTAATGGTAATTTTTTAAATAGGCCAAGAAGTAGGATACAGCATTCGTTTTGAAGATTGTAGTTCTCCAAAAACTATATTGAAATATATGACTGATGGTATGCTTTTACGTGAAGGCATGTCAGATCCTATGCTAGATGCTTATCAAGTGATATTATTAGATGAAGCTCATGAAAGAACTTTAGCCACAGACTTGCTTATGGGTGTGTTAAAAGAAGTGATTAAACAAAGACCAGATTTGAAACTTGTGATTATGAGTGCAACTTTAGATGCTGGAAAATTTCAACAGTATTTTGATAATGCACCTTTAATGAATGTACCTGGCAGAACTCATCCTGTTGAAATTTTTTATACACAAGAGCCTGAAAGAGATTACTTAGAGGCTGCTATCAGAACTGTTACTCAAATACATATGTGTGAAGAAGTAGTAGGAGACTTACTCTTATTTTTAACTGGTCAAGAAGAAATTGAAGAAGCTTGTAAAAGAATTAAACGAGAAATGGATAATTTAGGTCCAGAAGTAGGTGAACTCAAGTGTATACCACTCTATTCTACACTGCCTCCAAATCTTCAACAAAGAATCTTTGAACCAACACCACCTACAAAACCTAATGGTGCTATTGGTAGAAAAGTAGTAGTTTCGACTAATATCGCGGAAACATCATTAACCATCGATGGTGTTGTTTTTGTCATTGATCCTGGATTTGCAAAGCAAAAGGTATTAAATTATTCTCATCTTTTTGTATCATATCTTGTATCTTTTTATGTATTTGATTAATTTTATTGATTCATTATATTTTTTAACAGGTATATAATCCCAGAATCCGTGTAGAATCTCTTCTTGTATCACCTATTAGTAAAGCTTCTGCACAACAAAGAGCTGGTAGAGCTGGTCGAACAAGACCTGGAAAATGTTTTAGATTATATACAGAAAAGGCATATAAAAATGAAATGCAAGATAACACTTATCCTGAAATTTTAAGGTCTAATCTTGGTAGTGTTGTATTACAATTAAAGAAACTTGGCATTGATGACTTGGTATATTACATTTTTATGAGATCAATTTATTATTTTATATTTATAAAATATTTTTTTCTATAATTTTTTTTTTATTATACATATTTAGGTACATTTTGATTTTATGGATCCTCCTGCACCAGAAACACTTATGAGAGCTCTAGAACTTCTTAATTATTTGGCCGCTTTAGATGATGATGGAAATCTCACAGATTTGGGTGCTGTAATGGCAGAATTTCCATTAGATCCACAATTGGCAAAAATGCTCATCGCATCTTGCAATCATAATTGTAGTAATGAGATATTGAGCATTACTGCTATGTTGTCAGGTACAGTATTATTAAAAAGTATTCTTTTTACGATACTTAGGTTCGTATCTTGTTTTGCGTTTAAATTAATTTTAATACGATAAAAGCGAAAGTTACTAAGTCAGGATCATGGTAAGGTAACGTGGTTTTAAATTGATGATTGATATTGTATTAGTCCCGCAGTGTTTTGTGAGGCCAAATGAATCAAAGAAAGCTGCGGATGATGCTAAAATGCGATTTGCACATATCGATGGAGACCACTTAACGTTATTGAATGTCTATCATGCCTTTAAGCAAAGTAAGTATTTTATTAAAATTTATTATATATCTTTGTAATAATTTATCTTTTTTTCTTTATAGATTTCGAAGATCCACAATGGTGTTACGATAATTTCGTCAATTACCGATCTTTAAAAAGTGGTGATAATGTTAGACAACAACTAAGTAGAATAATGGATAGATTTTGTTTAAAACGTACTTCAACAGAGTTCACATCAAAAGATTATTATATTAATATTAGAAAAGCTCTTGTAAACGGTTTTTTCATGCAGGTAAATATAATTGAAAGTAATATTTTCAAGAAAAATATTTCTCTAATATGTAATATTTTTTTTTTTCTTTTGTATACTAGGTTGCTCATTTAGAGAGGACTGGTCATTATTTAACTATTAAAGATAATCAAATTGTACAACTTCATCCAAGCAGTTGCTTAGATCATAAACCTGAGTGGGTAATTTATAATGAATTTGTGCTTACGACCAAAAATTATATCAGAACAGTTACAGATATTAAACGTAAGTCATATTTTTATTATTGAATAATATAAAAGAAATTTGTTTATTATATATACTATAAATATTATATTTTTTACAGCTGATTGGTTGCTTAAAATAGCACCACAATATTATGATTTACAAAATTTCCCACAATGTGAAGCAAAGAGGCAATTGGAAGTAATTCAAGCGAAATTAGATTCAAAACAGTATCAGGAAGGATTCTAACCTCTATATATTTTAGCTATCTTTATAAATGGTGTCAAATGATTGATAATGTGTGACCTGTTTTATCAGGCACATTATTCTCACAAACATAAAGTCAAAACAATATATTAAACATTGTGAAATGATCAAAGGAGTAGTTGTCTGCTCTGTATTTTCACTTAAAATATGTAAAAAAAAGACAAATTTTAATGAACATTTATAATTTTGTACAAGCTATAATGAAACTTGTACATCTTTTTGGCTTATGCCGAAAAAATTTGAATGTTTGTAGACATCGTTTTGTCTTAATATGAAACAAATGAAATTCGATCTTTAATCAGTTAGAAGACACGTGGAAGGCATAGTTGATTGATAAATGATTTATTTATGTACATTAAAGAAAAATTTAGTAACTAAGTAATTTTATCAGTAGAATTTTTGTTGATCAACGTTTGCACACTCGGAATGTAATATTAGATAAAAAAATAGATTAATTTTTTTATTAAATGTTGAACAAATACGCCAGATAAGATGTATACAATGCTTACTATCGATAATCGAAGGACAATGACCTTACATAACCTTCAACATGAATTATATCTGTTTGCCGTTTTTTTCTTAAAATCAAGTAGTATTGTTTTTGTGTTATATATTTCACTTTCTAAGTACACATACAAAAACATTACATATTTATTATAATTTTACATTTTAATTATGATTAAAATGTGCAAATATCTTATTTTACGCTATGTTTTTTTGTTTATAATCAATATGACTATAT
>NW_006263730.1:114681-116721 GCF_000469605.1 Apis dorsata | reverse complement strand
AAAAAAAAAAATAAAAAATAAAAATACAACTTTAAATAACGTGAAAAATATTTTGAGAAATCTATGTAAGTTTGAAAAATTAAATTGTTCTTATTTATAACTGCTAACACAATATATATTGCAAACCATTATCACTGTAAGAAATTAACAACTTACAGTATTACAAATTATCTCTACGAGACGTAAAAGCAATTAAGCTTATTATTCAAATAATAAATTTTTAATGCTATGCGGTTTAGAATATCACGTGTTAAAGGATGAAAAAAAATTTTTTAGCTTGTTTTAGAATTGAATTATTTTCTAAACATTTTGCTGTTTGAAATCTCGTACTTCTTTAACATGTTGAATAATAGTTTCAATTTTTGTAAATAAAACATATGCAAGTATTAAAAGAACTTATAGAATCACGAGAGTTACGGTCACAAACAGTTTTCATTGTATTGTACAACTTCATTCCAATAAAATATTAAAAATATGATTAAATTGTAATAATTGTTAATGAAAATGAATTTAATTTATAATCTTAAAATTTACACGAACTTTTTAAACGAGTATAATTAGAAAATTGATATATAATATCATGTTTTACGTAATATATCGAAATATATGATGGTTAAAATTTCTTATCGCGATTCTTATGTTGCAAGAAATGTTTGAGAACCACTGAGAATGCACGAGGATCGCTGTATTTCATCATTCACCAATTTTTATGAAATTAAGAACTATGGCATCATTTGTGGTACCGGTTGCAACGAGATTTACTCGTGTCACGATTGATAGTTTGCACAATATAAATAAAAATATTTTACTTAGGTAAGATTCTATATTTCGTAGTTTATTATATTGTTAAAATATGTAACTTGTATTTATATTGCAAGGTACATCTAGAGGTTAGAATGTTAAATAATGTTTATTTATTATTTTATTATCGTAGTAATTTTTTAAATAAAATTGTAATATATTTAATAAAGATGATTATATTTTCAAAATTGTTAAAGATTTAAATAAAACCTTATGTAGTTATTTGTACATATTCTTAATATAAGTTTTTAATAATTTTCTAAAATAACAAATATTATTAAATAAATAATAAAAATATTAATTTTTTTTTATTTATTTTTTAAAGAAAAGAAAAAACATAATGTCTTACAAATTTTTTTTGATGATTTAAAGGTTAATTCAACCATCACATGTTTCTTGGCAAAGACAAGAGTATAGTACAATTACAGAAGAACAGAAGTCAGAAAGTGGAGAACCAGTATTGGAACTTACAGAAAATGAAAGGAAATTAAAAGCAGACATTGAACTTATTAATAAGGAATTAATGGATCTTAAAAATCATAAAAATGAATTAGAAGACAAATATAAAAGAGCACTTGCTGATGGAGAAAATCTTAGAGTTAGATTAAACAAACAAATTCAAGATGCAAAAATGTTTGGTATTCAAGGTTTTTGTAAGGATCTCTTAGAAGTAGCAGACATTTTAGGCAAAGCTACAGAAAGTGTACCTAAAAATGAACTCACAGAAAAAAATCCACATTTAAAAACATTATATGAAGGTTTAAAAATGACAGAAGCACAGTTACATAAAGTAATTAAAAAAAATTCAACTATTTTCATAATTTTCAATAACAAATTTAATAAAACATTATTATATTTATTACTTTAAATTATGTTTATATAGGTATTTAAAAAACATGGTTTAATTTCATTAAATCCACTGAATGAAAAGTTTGATCCTAATCAACATGAAGCATTATTTCAACAGGTAAATTTCTTCTTTTTTATTTATGTGAACAATAATGTATTAAATAAATAACAATAATAATAAAAAACATATTTTGACATAGGAAGTTGAAGGTAAAGAACCAGGAACAATTGTAGTTGTATCTAAATTGGGTTATAAATTACATGAACGAGTAGTAAGACCAGCATTGGTTGGTGTTGCAAAAGGATAATTCATGGTTATGTCAATTAAAATGAGATTAAATGCAATCTCATAAAAGGTACCCGTGAATGAAATATTGGCAAATATATATT
>NW_006263730.1:103458-114459 GCF_000469605.1 Apis dorsata | reverse complement strand
AAAAAAAAAAAAAGAACAAATTTTATGAAAAATAAATTTATTCTTATTAGGTTTAAAAATATATATAATATACATACAAATTTTTATGTTTCTTTAATTAACATAAATAGATTTATATGTAATGAAACAAATCGTTTTTTTGTCATACCATATTTTTTATTTATTACATTCCATTAAAATAATATAGAAAGATAATATTTAATTCAATATAGAATTTATTACAAAATTCGTAAAAATAAATAAATAAATCATAGAGTCAATGTAAGAAGTACTATGATTTTTTAATACTATGATTCATATTATAATTTTAATTAACTAATTATTAAAATAGAAAATCTTTTTTTTGTGAAAAATCTATTCTATCTTAAAAATTTAACATCTTTCAAAAACTTTATATAATTCAGGTAAACTAGCTATTTGTAATATTGTTGAATCATGTGCAAAATGTTTGGGAGGAAGAAAACTTTCCTTAATTGTAGAATATAAAACATGTTCTGTAATATACTTCCAATCATGAATATCATGTATGGGACTAATTTGACTATAATATTTTGCCGTTTCTCTACAAATATTTCGAAAACATGGTTGTTCTGTTGACCATTCTACTTCGGTAGCTAAACGTAATATATAAAGAGGAAGACCTTCTATACTTGGAAAATATTTTTCTGAAAGAATAACATAATTTTGTATTACATTTTAACTATGGATAGTTTATTAAAATATATTTACCTAATAATACTGGTAAAGATTTTAAATTTCCCTTTTTATCTATAACAATAGAAAAATATTCTTTTAACATATCTGCTTTTTCCAATAATAATTCTTTAACACTAGTAGCTAATTCTTCTTTTGGCCCATCTTCTTCTGTCCACCCAGCTTCTTTAGTATCTAATCCTAACATAGCTAAATCATATAAAGGAAGTGCTTCCTGTAAAAAACGTATGTATATGTATGTAATGATAATTTTATTTATCTGCATAAATACATACCGAAAATTTAATGACTGCATAATTTGCAAAATCATAGAGCATAATTTCATAAAAATGTTCTTCCCTAAATAAAAAAAAATATAATTCAATTTTTTTATATATATTATAAAATTTTATGAAAAAAAATTGATGCTCACGCTAATTTTTGTGTATTGCAAAGATACAAATTAACTCCGCTTTGAATTAAAGCAGAAGACTGATCTATACAACCAACAAAAGTTAATTCTGATAAAATTTGTTTCAGACCTTCATGGCATGCATCTTCTACTTCTTTTCGTAATTTTAAAACGCTCGTTAATTTTACTTCTCTTCTAAAATTATTTATTGAATAAGATTTAAATTCATATGAACATTTATTATCATTATTTTTATCATTATCATTATTAATTTCGCTTGATGTTTGTTCAACATTTTGTATTTCATTGAGTTGTTTATTTTCTTCAGGTTCGTAATTTTTTATTTCTTGTTTACTTATATCATTTTTATCTATTATTTTTTTTTCTTCTGATTTAGTGCTCTTATTTCCAAAACATTTATATACTTGTTTACGAGCTTTATCTGCAATAACATCGATACATTTATCTTTTATAGAATCTGCTGTATCTTCATCTATTTCATCATTTGTAATTTCTAAAATATCTTGCATACTATTTAATTTTTCTTCTTCTTCTTTGTTAATATTCTGAATACATAAATTTATATTAGGTTCATCAGATGCTAGAAAATCTGATGTAGATGAACTTGTATCATTTATGATATTACTCCATGGACTATTAGATTTTTCTGTTGCCACTGTTGTTGTAATGTGCATTGATTTATCTTTTTGTTGTATATCAATTATATTTGGTGTTAAGCATTGTATTTTATCTGTATTTTTTTCATTATCTACAACATGCGTCGATTTATCTTTTTGCTGTATATTTATTATATCTGATGTTAAGCATTGTATTTTATCTATATTTTCTTCATCAATATTTTCTTCAATACTATTTTGAGTTTTTGTATTCAAATGAGTTTTATGAGTGTCATCATTTTTAACATATTTCATTTCTGTATGAATCATAAAATTAAATTTATCCAGTTTTTGATCAGAAGCATCAGTTCTGATCATTTCTTGAGGACGAATTTTTTTTATTTTGTTACTGTTATCTTCTTCATATTCTGGTAAAATTTCTTTCAAAACTTCTTTAGTAATATCTGCTTTTGGTAGCCGAGTTTTTAAGTAAAATGTTTTAGAAGCACTATTTGCAGATAATTTTTCATCTAAAGCGAGTTTCATTTTTTCAATGATAGAATTTTCATGAAGAAATTTAACTTCATGTTTCGTCGGATGTATATTAACATCGATATTTCGTGACTCAATTTCTAAAGATATATAACACCATGGATGAGTCTTTTTTGGAAGATAAAATGTATAAAGTTCTTCTAACATTTTTTGAATAGCTAAAATAGAATATCTGTATAATATAACTTTATAACTAAAACTAAATTTTTTATTCTAATATTTCAAAACTTACAAGAAGATTTTACTAATCTGTTATTAATGAATAAGAGAAATGTCATCTTTTTGTTTGTATAATTTGCATTTGTTATTAAAGCATGCATTTTAAATTTATAAATATCATCTTTAAATTCTATTTCTAATAATTCACGAAATACAGGATTACCATAGAGTATTCGTATGTTATTCATTTTAGTTGAATTATGTGGTGTACGAATCTAAATGTTAAAAACATTTATGAATAAATAAATAAATGAATAAAAATATTTAAAATTATAAAATTTTATATATGATAAAATACCTGAGGTGCTATTTCACCATGTTTTTTTAATACAAATCCTACATCTGCATTATGAATTGCATATTTTGTAACTACATCTGTAATTCTATTAAATTCTTCATTTGGATTTGACAAAGCCTTTCTTCTTGTTGCAACATTATAAAATAAATTTTCAATTACTATAGTAGTGCCTTGATTTCCAGCACATGATTTAAGTGGTGCTTTTAATTTACTATCAACATATGATGCCCTTAAATGAACAAAAAGAATATTTTCAAAACAATTGCTAAAATTTATGAACAATTATATATACATATTTAAACATACTTATAAGCACATTTTTCATCTGCTGTTTTTGTTGTTATTGTTAAAAGCGATATATGACTAATGCTTGCTAAAGCTTCACCACGAAATCCAAAAGTTGATATTGTTTGAAGATCTTCAAATGTTTGTAATTTACTAGTTGTAAATCTTTCACAAACAATTTCCATATCTTCTTTTCTGATTCCTGTTCCATTGTCTTGAATCTGGGTTTAATAACATTATATTAAATTATAAATAAACATTATAAATAAATATTAAATTATAATAATTATTTTTTAATTTAAATAGAGAAAGAAAATACCTGTAATAACTTTAATCCACCTTCTTTAGCAATGATCTGTATATTATTTGCTTTTGCATCAAGACTGAAACATTTGAAGCAAGTTAATAATGAAAAAATATATATAACAATCATATGATTTTTAGATATCTAACCTGTTTTCAATTAGTTCTTTTAATGCATTTGCTGGTCTTTGTATTACTTCACCAGCTGCAATCCTATTTACTACAACTTCATCTAATTTCTTAATTTTTCCAGATGAATTCATTTCATTAATACGGTTTTCAGATTTTGATCGAAATATCGAGAAATGAGTCGAATATTAAATTAGATTAAATTATAATATGTATAGTAATTATAATGTATATGATGTAAAATAATTACATTTATAATAAAGAAAAAAAAATGAAAATAAAAGTTCTAATTTTAATAAGCATGAATTGTTTTCTTTTAAGATAAAAATATAGTGTATATAAATTCTTTAATTTTATTTCGCGCCAAATATTTGAATTAAAGTTAATAAATATATCAACTTCAAAAAAATCATTTACAATACTAATATGCAGAGAGATATTTTTTAATACATTATTAATCTTTTTATAAAATACCAAGAATAAATAAACAATTATTTATAATAAAAATACAAAAAATATACATATTAGTGATTTTTTATTATTACTTTTGATTATTATGTACCTAAAGTTATTTTTATATAGTATTATTCTAGTGTATGTAGTCATATATGTAGTTATTAACATATTTAGTAACAGTCAATCTTATGTGATGTAATAATAAAGCAATAATATCGTTTCACTGACATAATTAAATTATTTTTAAATTAAAATATATATTCAAAGAAAGATATATAAATTGTTACATAAATATAATATGTTTTTGAAAATTTATTTTTACTACAATTATTGAATTGTTCTAGATTAAATATATATAACCATATTTTAAAAACTATTTTATTTAATTTAATTTAATTTAAATTTATTTAATTTATAATTTATAATATAAATTAATTTAATTTAATTAATTTAATTTTATTTAATTTTGATTTAATTTAATAAAGTTTGTTATTTGAATAATATAGTATTTAAATATGTATATGCATAAATGATTAGTAATATTTTTAATATTTTAAATATATTTATCTAATTTAATTATCTAACAATTTGATATAAATTTTTATATCTATGATCAAGTACAAATTTTATATTAATATAATATTTTAATAATTTTTATTGTTGATTTTTTAAAAGGAAAATCAAAAGAAATATAATTTATATTTATAATTATAGTAATATCCTTCATTATAATATATAAAATATTTTTATATATACAGTATATTTGTTTATTATTTATATAAATGTTCAGACTTAAATTTTTGGAAATCAATTAAATATATATTATAATATATTAAATCATTTGTATTTTTTCATATCTTTGATATTATCGATGTGTATATAATTATAACTACTTAAGTTTTACAAATAAACAAGAAAATATTTAGCATGCTAAATATAACCGCGATCTTGAACGTAATATATTCCAGCATTTTCTCGTATTTCTACCATCATATTTCTCTCTCTTTTTGTCGGTAAGTTATACCTCATTCTGATATATTTATCCTTGTTCTAGATGCATCGAAACTTCTGAGCCAATAAGAATGTGTGTTTGAATAAACGAAATGCCGTGATTGGTCATCTACAGAAACTTCTCGAAGCGCGAGGTTTGGTGTATTAAAAGACCCCCGCGCGTATCACACTCAGACAGAGTTTGGAAAGCGAGAAGTGAACATTGCGTTTACGTATAATTTATTACATTGCGATTTATTCTGTGATATATACGAAACAAACGATAGAAAATGTAAGTAATTTGAATACATCATGATAGCATGTTTATAATTTACTTATTGAGTAATTTTTTATGTTTAAGTGCGTAAATATACTATGAAAAGACTAACGATACAAACATCATGAAGTTGCATCATATTGATAAAATATTGACAGATTTCGAGTTTGATTTTTTTTTTTTATTTAAAAATGATCCTTTGAAAGTTTTACCGTTGGATTTTAAGAACTGAGATTTGAATCGGATTCCACATTTATCGATAAATTTCGAGTTTTCATAAACTTGTCAATTACTATTAACTTGAAGCAAAACTTAACAGTGTGATTTAAATTGGTTATAAATAGTACATACAATTATAGACAAATTTATAATGTATATCATCTTTCTTATTGCGTTTTATTATTCAATATCATTTTTTGAATATAAGTTTTAAATTACAATAAATTACGAATAAGTTTTAAATAATAGATTAAATTTTTTAGAATATTTATGATAAATGTTAATATGATGTGATCTCCTACATTATATTAATTTGGACGTACTATGCGAACAAAAAAAAATAGTTAAATATCGAATGTTAGAAGATAAACTAAATAAAATTAATTTTTTATATATTTTTATATATTTTATATATTTTTTATATATATTTTTTAGTTACATATTTATAAATTATATTTTTTTTTCAGCGATAAAACATGTCGAAGGCTCCAGCAGTTGGAATTGATTTAGGCACTACTTATTCTTGCGTGGGTGTTTTCCAGCATGGAAAAGTTGAAATCATTGCAAATGATCAAGGAAATCGAACGACACCAAGTTATGTCGCTTTCACGGACACAGAAAGATTGATTGGCGACGCGGCCAAAAATCAGGTTGCAATGAACCCAAACAACACTATTTTTGGTAAGTAAAAGCCAAATTTAATAATTCAATTTATTCTTCACTTTTCATTTCATATATTATTTTTTATTTTACTGTAATATCAGTATTATTATATTTTAATTATAAATTATAAAAAAAAATATAAATGATTAAAATATAATAAAATATTTTTTTATAAAATATTTTTAAAATGTTTGAAATAAATATATATTGCAATTTGCAAATATTATATAATAAGGAAATTACATACTTCGTTATATCGATCTTTTTGTGTATTTTTCTTCGCGAAACTTCGTATTGATATCATACTTCTCTATATGTAGATTTGTTATGTTTACACATAGACTAAAGAATAGTAAGTCATAGTGTTGAATTTCATTACTGACCTCGTACAATTTTATTCTTTTGCTTCATTTATAAAAGTGTGATACTTTGCGCATTACACCAATTTCATAATATATTATTATTTAATATTTTTTTTAGTTACAGTTTTCTCTGATATATATATTTATTTTTTATTTTTATTTTTATAAAATATTTTATATTTTTTTTATATCTGTTTGAAAATAATGTAACGAGAATGTTGAAGCGTAAAAGATATTAATAGAAACAATATAATTATACATTCTTTCATTAATTTATTCATATTTCTTATTTTTAATAATTTTTCTTTCTATATATTTAAATTGTTATTTAAATTAAATTTGTAAATTATGATATGTTTTATTAAACAGATGCGAAAAGATTGATCGGTCGTCGCTTCGATGATACAACAGTACAAAGTGATATGAAACATTGGCCATTCACGGTGATGAACGATGGAGGAAAACCTAAGATCAAGGTTTCGTATAAAGGTGAAACGAAGACTTTCTTCCCCGAAGAAGTGTCTTCGATGGTTCTCACGAAAATGAAAGAAACTGCAGAAGCCTACTTAGGAAAAATAGTTACCAATGCCGTTATTACCGTCCCCGCATATTTCAATGATTCACAAAGACAAGCTACCAAAGATGCGGGAGCAATAGCAGGCTTAAACGTTTTAAGAATAATTAATGAACCAACCGCGGCGGCGATTGCTTATGGCTTAGATAAAAAAACTGCAGGTGAAAAGAATGTATTGATCTTTGACTTGGGAGGTGGCACCTTTGATGTGTCCATATTGACTATCGAAGATGGCATCTTTGAAGTGAAGTCAACAGCAGGCGATACTCATCTTGGTGGTGAAGACTTCGATAATCGGATGGTGAATCACTTCGTCCAGGAGTTCAAGAGAAAATACAAGAAAGACTTAAGTTCGAATAAGAGGGCCCTTAGACGATTGAGGACCGCTTGTGAGAGAGCAAAGAGAACTTTAAGCTCTTCAACACAAGCCAGCATCGAAATCGATTCTCTTTTCGAGGGCATTGATTTCTACACATCGATTACCAGAGCCAGATTTGAAGAACTTTGCGCGGATTTATTTAGGAGCACATTGGAACCAGTTGAAAAGGCTTTGAGAGATGCCAAGATGGACAAAGCTCATGTTCACAGTATCGTTTTAGTCGGTGGTTCTACCAGAATACCAAAGATTCAAAAATTACTACAGGACTTTTTCAATGGAAAAGAATTGAATAAATCGATCAATCCTGATGAAGCTGTTGCTTATGGCGCAGCTGTACAGGCCGCTATTTTGCATGGTGACAAATCTCAAGAAGTTCAGGATCTATTGCTATTGGATGTCACTCCATTATCTCTGGGTATAGAAACAGCTGGTGGTGTGATGACAACTTTGATCAAGAGGAACACGACGATACCAACCAAGCAAACACAAACTTTCACTACTTATTCCGATAATCAACCTGGCGTCTTGATTCAAGTATACGAAGGAGAGAGAGCTATGACAAAAGATAATAATATTCTTGGAAAGTTTGAACTTACTGGCATTCCACCTGCACCTAGAGGTGTACCTCAAATTGAGGTCACATTTGATATCGATGCTAATGGTATGTGCATTATCTTTTTTCAATACAATATTTCTTTATAAAATATCTTCAATATATTCATTAATAAATTAATAATTTTCCTTTCTGAAATTATAGGTATTCTGAATGTATCCGCAATTGAAAAGTCAACCGGAAAGGAGAACAAGATCACCATCACAAATGATAAAGGTCGATTGTCAAAAGAAGATATCGAGAGAATGGTGAACGAAGCAGAAAGATACCGCAATGAAGATGAACAACAACGTGAAAGAATAACTGCCAAAAATGCATTAGAATCTTATTGTTTCAATATGAAGAGTACAATGGAAGATGAGAAGATCAAAGATAAGATCGATTCAACGGAAAAAGAAAAGGTCATTAATAAGTGTAACGAAGTGATTTCATGGTTGGATGCAAATCAATTGGCAGAGAAGGAAGAATTCGCCGATAAGCAGAAAGAATTGGAATCCGTTTGCAATCCTGTTGTCACTAAATTATATCAGGGAGGAGCTACACCTGGAGGGTTCCATCCAGGTGCTGCTACAGGAGGCGGTGGTGCTGGAGGACCAACCATCGAAGAAGTAGACTAAAAAAACAAGAAATCATCCATAACATTAAATATCTTTTTCGTTTCATTGTATTTATTTCAACTCAAACTTTGCACAGTCATGATCATCGATTTTCATATTTGTTTACATTGATAATGCATATTTTTTGAGATCAGAGACTTTATTTCCTGCAAGAAAGAGATTTTATTTCTTGTATTTAAAAAGATTGGTAATATAAATTTGTTATAAAAAAAAATCACTACGTTTAAATATTTATTTCTATATTGTGTCTATTAATTTTTTAAATCGATTTATCGATCAATGTTTTTTATTTTTGATATTTAATAATTTTCTGGTTTGTAAAATTGAACCAGAATGATTAAATACGTGATAATAATGCTGATAAACGAAAAATTATATAATACGAAAAATTTACAATATGCAAATTTACAATATACTTATTAATTGGATATTATAATACTTACTCTGGTTAGTAAAGAATTATCCATTTCAAAGAAATCGCACGCGGTAAATATAATTCTATATTACTATATATTATCATAATTTTAACAAGAAATCATTGATTTCATTTCGCACGTTCAAAATTAGATCTTAGAAAACTTTCCATTCCGAATGTATTCAAATTCAAAATGGCATTATCATATTCATTGTTACAAATTTTTAATTCTTGTGATTCTTTATTACGAAAATTTTTGAAGAAAAATTGCTATTTTGTTAAATTTAGTCGAATATTAGGTATTCAGTACAAATTCGTTGACGTGTAATCCAATTTTATTTATCTCTCGATGGATCAGCATACATACCCAACACATCAAAGTGAACTGGCATAAATTATCCAAATCACGTTATTCAGGAAAATATAAAACCATTTTTCTGCTCTGCGGCGCTCATATAGATTCTGAACAGCTTCGAGATCATCATTATAAAAGAATTTGTAGAACATAACAATAGACCATAAATATCATTTACTATTATTACTACAGAACATAATTCTACAAAAATCAATGAGATAATGCATAAATGATGTTATGCGTCATTTTTAATAATAGCATTTTAATAATAGAACGAGGGACGGAAATAAATTTCTTTTTTTAAAATAAAAGATGAAATCTTCAAAATGAGGTAAGCTCTATCCAATTTACGTCACTCTAAATACATATGCCAGGAATTAAGGCTAATCGGTTACGTGCCATTGTGCAGTTTCCTAATTCTCCTGGATTTTCAAAGCAATCCAACAGATCGTTATTTTTTCATTCAACTGTTTGATCTTGATCGCTCTAAATCTGTGGCATATTATATATGTAACGACATTGAACACGAAACTGTTTATTAAAATTTGCGCATCGGATGCAAAAATTTGATCATGTGATGATCAAATAATAATAAAGATGAAATAATAATAAAGAATGTGAAGGATCAACGATATTAGACCGTATAATATGACTATAAGAATGACCAAGATTTGACTCATCTTTATATATCCATCTTCGATCAATTCTTTGCAGATATTTTTATCCAACGATTTCAAAATCTTCATCCATTTGTCATAATATCTTACTACATGGTAAACGTAATATTAATATTGTGCAAGATGATACACGGTCTCGTTCATGAAATACATGATTTTGAACAATTCATTGATGAATTTCTCGCTGAAATTGGCGAAATCCATTGCGCTAAATACGACGATCGCCGAACAAACGCTGAAGTGAATCATTCGAGAGATGATAGTGATCCATTTTGAACAATTGTTCGATCGTACAACTTTAACATCTAACAACCAAGAAACATATATTATCGAACGATTTTGGAATCGATGGATCTTCTATTCGAACGTTTATCTCTTCCTCCATGATGATTTATTCTTCCAAAGATGAACAGAAGTCTCGATTCCGTTTGAAAGTTTCCTCGAGACGAGATAGCAAACTTTAAGCAAAGCAAAATACACTGAATACTTGATCCGAGGATCCACGTCTTACATATTCGTCGTTTAATAGACACAGATTGAAGAGATTTATATCGGAATTCAAGAAAAATTGGGGAAGATTTATGCATGCCAACACCACCAAGGCACTTTCATTTTTTTGATGGAAGTAGAATAGGCATGAAATTAATCGCACGAAAGGACACGAATGGGACAGAGGGTCCCAATCATTTGTTCCGTGATATGTGTGTATATATCGAAAAAACGAGCTTTATTTGCCCAACGACTATATTACAATTTTATTATACAGTAAACATTTAAAATGGAATAAAACGATAACTTTGAACATCGACCGTCTTTTTTTTTTTTTTTCTTTTCTTTTTCTTTTCGTTTCTTCGGTTTTTAGAAATCAGGCGGCGGGTCGAGTTGAATCATCTTGC
>NW_006263730.1:102936-103441 GCF_000469605.1 Apis dorsata | reverse complement strand
AATAATAATAATAATAATAATAATAATAATAATAATAATAACAATAATAATAATAATAATAATCATGATAATAATAATGATAATAATATGCGGGTCGTGGCGAATTAAATCTGTTTCGTGTGTTATTATTAACAGCGATTGGCATTCGTTCGAACACGATCGATTCGATAAATTGGGTGTGTGCAATCGTCGCCAAGTCGTGCGTGTTTTATGTCCCATTTTTTTTTTAAATTTCTTTTTTATTGTTTTTTTTTTTTTTTTGCGGATTCCGTGAGGATTCCGTGTATCGTGTGTGTCTGTGTGTAACAATGAGTTATTTCGTTTGCGCGAGGATTTACGTAAACGTAGAATCGTGTAGTCCCAAGAACGATCTTAAGACTCTCTCGTTTCTACATCTTTTTTTTTTCCTCTTCACTTTTTTGTATTCTTTTTTTTCTTTTTTACTGGGTTTTTTCTTCTTTTTAGATTTATTTAGTTATTTATTTGATCGGGAAAGGCAGCGTAA
>NW_006263730.1:96611-102811 GCF_000469605.1 Apis dorsata | reverse complement strand
TTTTTTTTTTTTTTTTTTTTTTTTCAGTTTCTCTCTTCGGTGAAAATGCAACACAACCCCTCGTGCATGTTCGCTTTCTTACGTATATACATGTATATATAGAATATGTATATATAGAATATATATATAATTTTAACGATTTTTTTTATCTCTACTAATTTACAATTGGCGAGCCGAGCGACTCGGAAAAAATCATATGCATCGATGCAACGAGACGGTTTTCATTGGCATTTATGAAACGAGCATTAAACATAATAATTTATTAATTATTTATAATAGAAAGAAAGAAAGATAAAGAATTAATTTTCTTTATTTTTCACTTGTTTCTTCTATCGCAAGAAATAAAATTTATTCTTTTTCAACGTTTCGTGATTACGTATATCATAAAATAACGGCATCATCGTAGATCGTTCAACGAAATATTTTATTACTTAATTTTCACGATGTACCTCGAACGAGTTCCTCCATTCGAGATAAATAATTTCGTACCTCTGTCAAATATATATATTCGGGAAAAAATGAATTTTTCTTTATTTCAATCTCGATAATTGTGTTTTCCATTGAATTTTTTTTGGTCAATGTGTGTTCGTTCGAAGAAAAAATAGTGAAACCGCCCGTGCTTCACGCAGTTTCGATCGCAGAAAAGCGAGATAACGAGATCGCAATAGTCGTAGCACAATTTTTTTTTTTTTTAAATATTTTTTAGCGTTTCTTATACAATTCTTGCTGGTGCCACATCTTGGTTTCGTCCAAGCACCAGCCCGATATTTTTTCACTTTTTTCCATTTGGTTCTCACAGAGTAGTCTACCTAAGATTAGAGGTATGTTTAGCCTCGACCCACTCGAGAATGCCCTGCCAATTGAATTTTGTCGCAGAAAATTCCGTTCAAGCAAACGAAATGATCGATATTTTCACGTGAAACCAAATATTTTTGAATTTGTGTGCATGTGCATGTGTGTGTGTGTTTTTTTTGTGATTTTTAAATACACGTGTAAATGGATAAACTTTTAAAGATAAACATTGACAAATGTAATTTCACTTTTTTTTCTTTCCTATCGGATTCTGCTACGCGGATTTGTGTGAATAATTATAGAAATATTGGTATAATTATTTTTCCATTTGTTTCTTAAATATCTCGAACGATATTTTTAAAGTTTGAATCAATTTTGTTTCGTTCAATTTGATATGTGTTTAAGTCGATAAGATTTAAGTAAGAAGATAATAAATGCGAAAGGAAGAAATGTGAATTTGTAAAATTTGATAGATAAAATCTTTGTTCGTAACGTGATATTTCGTAAAACAATTATTGATATGTAAGTAAATCGTAATCGTGGTACAATCGAGCATTCAAAAATATTAATTCTTGATCTTTATCTTGTGTTCAATCAATTGTATTTATTCTCGACAATTTGTCCGTGAATTTTAAGTAAAAAATTCTATCGTTGAATCAATAATTTTAATCGAAAATATTTAAAAAGTGCCATAAAAAAAATCATTATTTGGGATACCAAATCTTTCTTCTTTCCCTTACCCGTAAAACGATCGAAATTCGGGACTGATTCGAGTTATCGAAAAAAATCTTGCACTTCATCCTTTCCGTATTTTTTTCTTCCAATAAGAAAAACAAGTTCAAAAATTCGATCAAATTAATATATCCCATTTATATTTTCAAATTCGAAATTATACGTATATCTGAGCTTACAGTAATAATCACGGACAAGGAATATTTCGCTGCTGGACCAGAATTCTCGCGAAATCTCTACACCTACATCTTTTCAAGCATCCAACACGTACCACCCCTATGTTCAGGTACTACTTCATATACCCTCACCTACGTTCAGGTACATTCCTGAATATTACGTATTCTAGAGTTGAACGATCTTAACTGGTTTTCGATCTTATCAATTTTTTTATTACTGAAAGCTGTACCTTTCGTACCTAGGTAATAAAAACATATCATTTTTAGAATAAATTCTAGGCCTTCGCGCGTGGCTCAAGCAAAAACTTCAACTTTAACAACTCTGCATGCCTCCTTTGTACCCATTGTGTATCTACAATTTCTTTTTTATTCGTTCAAAAAAAGCACCGTGTCCGTGACAGAGCATTTTTTTTTTTTCCCCCTTTGCACGTGGACATTCGCGTTTTATATTTTTAATCGCTCGCTTCTAATTAACCGTTCACCTCTATTTTCATTTATTTCTTACTCGAGACATTTTCTTTCTTTCTTTTTTTTTTTTCTTCTTTTTTTTTTAGCTTTATTACGGAACTGTGCTGCTACGTAATTCGTGTAATGAAAATTCCTCGTCCCTTCGCACTAGGCTTGTACCGTTCGATTCGAGTCACGTGAGTTATTATATTAGTTCATCGATAATTATGTCCTTAACTACACTTGAAAAATGTCACCGGTGGCACGGGGCGCGATGTTCGTTTCGAAGATGGACGTTGTCGAGGTTGTGACGGGAGCCATTTCGCCGAATCTGCTCGCGTTTATGTTGGTTGTCGTTACGGCCGTTGTTTTCATCGACGTTTCTTCGGTCATGTCCGATGTCGTCGGCACCTGCTGATGTGTCCAAAGATTTCAATTTAGAATTCATAATTAATTCGTTGAGTTAAAGCTTGTGCATATAGATCGATAGATGTTAACTTTTCTAAATCTTAAAAATTCCATCCATCCATCCATCAATTACGCGTAATTGAAATTCTTCAAGTCTGCAAAAGGACGCAAAGAATGATGTCGAATCGAAATCGAAAAAGCAAAACCATCTTTTTCATAGTTGTAACGGAGTTTGAAATTTTTTTTAATTCCAATCTAAATCGGTCTTCGTAACGAATTTAACGAATTATTTCGAGTTGAAAGAAAGAAGAATAAAAAGAAAGAAGAGAAGAAATCGTGTACAATGTTACCTCGTTATAAAACACTTCCTTTCCTTCCTCCACGGAAGGCAACAGCTCGTCCATGGAATGAGGCGTTCTAGGGCTAGGCGTAGGCGCGATCTGTTGCTGCTGCTCTCGCTGCTGTTGCTCCCGTTGTTTCGCCAGTCTCAACTCCTGCAAAGCTTGCCTCTGCTCCTTCTCGTTCCTCTCTTTCTCGAGCCGTCTCGCGCTGTAACTTCGTGCCGAGGACGTCGAACTGTGAACCGACGTTAAACTAGGGCGACGTGAACCTATCGGGGCGAAAACAAGGGTAACAATTTAATTCGTGGAACGAATTCGAGGGCGCGCTACCCTCGCCCCAATTCCCAATTCCGCTACGCTAAGAGTCAATTAGCTAGGCTTGGAGATCAATCAGAAATATTAAATCTAATTGCAACTGCTCTCGGCTAAATACCAGCTTTACTCTCGGTCATTTGCGAAAACGTTTCCTCTATCGATAACCGGAGCAACGAGCGTACGCAGTTACCGATGCTGGCCGTTCAAATCCAACCAGATCCCTCGTTCACTAGCTAATTCTTCGTGGATGGAGATACGCAAGCTCGATGATCGCATCGGGAGGATCACGGGAGAATATAATAAAGGCGTTTGACATGATCATTTTCGAGAAAGCCGATGAGAGGTAGATTTCAATTCAAGGAGAAATTTTACGTAAAGTTAAATAGAATTTATAAATTGGGATTAAAAAAAGAAATATATATATATATAGAAAAAGATTGTTGTTGAATAGAGAGGTTCGAAGAGGATCGAAAGGGTGCAAAGTGTATAATAAACGTGTTCGAATAATCGATTATATATATATATATATAGTATAACGTGGACGTTTGAAGTTGGGTGTTCGCGAGTGACTGTGCAGATTATTGTGTACAGATTATCAGCGAGCATCGTGTTGTGTAATACAGGAAGAATGACAGAAGCGGTTCTCTTCAGCGCGAAGCAAGCAATACACGAAAGCGAACGCTCATCGAACGATCTCGCTCCCTCCCCGCATTTTCTTTTCGAATCGTTTAACGCGCGGCGAGAAACGATCCTTCTCCGCTCGCGCGATGCTTTCATCGATGATGGATATAATCTCGAGCGGATCTTGATTCTCGTTTCGAACATATAGAATGGATTCGAAACGAATTCTTAACAGCGTTAAGAACGCAAGAAATTATTACACGGACGAGGACCATCCATCGTGTGGATGGTTTGAGGATTGTTTAAGTGTTTCTAATTCAGGGAGCTCGTTCAAGAGTTCTTTATTGATTGACGACACGTAGAAAAAGCGACGTGGAAAATGCCAAGCAAAAGACAGAGAAAGAGTGACAATATACATATGTATACGCGTGCATCCTGTTGCATGTAGAGATTGAAGCGAAGAGAATGTGTGTACGTTTTGTCCTTCGATTTCTAGCAAGCGCATTCAGCAAGTTAAATCCGTGCATATTTCCTTCTGTTTTTTCTTTTTTTGTAATACGATTTTTACTTCGCGAATTCTTTTTTTTTTTTTCCATTCAATCTTCGCTCAACGAATGTCGGGCTATCTTGATCAATCATATTCTTCTTGATCTTATCATAATTTGTTATTATTTGTTATTAGATATCATTACATATAATTTTGTATAACGAGAGATTATTATCGCCTTATTTGCATGATCAAAAACGAACCGACATTCGCTTGCGTCTTTTTAATTACACGATTACAATAAATATTTTCCATTTAATAATAGCGTTGGCCGCAAGTCGAAATTTGTAAAATTGCTATTATATAGGGCACACAGAGACACACAGAGAAGCGGAAAAAAGCAAACGAACAGGCAAACAGAAGAGGAATAACATATTTTCTCCCCCTCCTGAATTCTTCAGCATTCGTTCTCGTTCACAGCTTTCAAAAAAAAAAAAAAAAAAAAAAAAAAGAGAAAAAAAAGAAAAATAAGCGACGTTACTTAAAAAAAAGTGCAGCAAATAAAATGTAGCAGCGGAAAAACGTAGGCAGGCTTAATTAAAGAATTCAAACCCTCGACCCACCGTCCACCCCCTCGATTGCGGGCGTCAAAGAAAATAAGTTTCGCGTTTTCGTTCAAAAGTTCGACAGTTATTGGTTAACTTTGAAAAGAGAAAAAGAAAGAGAGAGAGAGAGAGAGAAAGAAAGAGAAAGATAAAGAGAGAGAGAAAGAAAGAAAGAGAGAGAGAGAGAGATAGAAAGAGAGAGATAGAGAAAGCTGACCCCTCACATGCGAACCGGCACCTGTTCTTGCGTGCGTGTGCGGCGAGCTAGCTAGTGCGTAAAGATTTCGTGTCTCTCTACGTCTTACCAGAGAACGTTCGTTCGTTAACGAGCAACGAAATCGGCCGCTGCCATCTTGCTATCTCGTAACACACTCGTGCAGCGCTTTATATATATATATTATTGGATACACATTAGATTCACATATCACGTGACAATGTAGCATTTGTGTTTTTTTTCGATCCACGATATAAATATGCCACACGTAATGTGTACACATAGTTTTCTTACCGTTATATCATTATTATTTTTTTTTTTTTTTAACGTCTAATCAAGATGAGTGTGTAAGATACGATTGGGGAGGAGTGATACAGATTTCTTTTCTTTTCTTTTCTTTTCTTTTTTTTTTTTCTCCCTTTGTTTTCAATGTAATTTTGGGTAAATCCGGATCGGTAGCACCGTCACGGCCATTCGTCGGTGAGAATAATAATAATAATAATGATGATGATGATGATGATGATAATGATGATGATAATAATAACAATAATAATAATAATAATAATAATAAAAATAATAATAATAATGCATGATCGAATCGAAAGAAACGACAATTTAATGTCGGAGAACAACAGACAAAGAAGGGTGGGCTATTCGTGTCAAGGAGGATTAAACGTGATCGGATCTCGCGTTTCCCTCGTTTCTGTAAACCTCGTGGACGATACTTCATGTGATCAAGGATCGTTGCAAAAGGGGTCAGACGAGGAATAAAGAAACGTGGGAGACGCGAGAGGGAAGCTGGTAAAGGGGGTGCTAAATATCAATAACAATGACTACGACACAACAACGATAACGGTATATGGCACGACTCAAAGCACCACCACCATCTTCTTCTTCTTCATCGATGTCGCAAGGTTTAGAGAGGCGACATTGTGTACAGGAAAAAAAAAAAAGAAGAACGAAAACAAAAATAACAATAATAAGAAAAAAAGAATAACATGGAAAATGATTTTCGTGATTTGATTGTCAAATCCCAACAAATCACTCTACGATAAACGAACG
>NW_006263730.1:91340-96572 GCF_000469605.1 Apis dorsata | reverse complement strand
ATGAAAGAAGGATGAAAGAGGACAGGAAAATTCGAACGAGAAGAAGAAGAAGAAGAAGAAGAAGAACAAGAAGAAGAAGAAGAAGAAGAAGAAGAAGAACAAGAAGAAGAAGAAGAAGAAGAAGAAATAGAAAAAGAAATAGAAGAAGAAGTATTAAAGGGAGTATTAACAACGGACGCACAGGTGGTGTACAGAGTGTGAGAGATGCGGATAGAAAGAAGAGAATAGAAGACAGAAAACGAAAGAGTTAGAAAGATCGTTGATCGTCTACCGAGGCCGTCGGACGATCCCTCAGCAACATCGCTAAGGGTACGTCGATGCTTGTTCCCGCCTTTGGTCGCCTGCAGGTGACACGATATAAGCAAGATGGCGGCGGCACGTGCCGCACCTGCTCTCGACGATGGTACCAGGGGACCGCGGCTACCACCGCTGCTAGGCCTCCTGGAGAATGCATAGGTCAACGGTCCTCCTGTGCTGCTCCTCTGACTGGAACGCGACGATGGTCGGCCACCGTGAAGCGTCAATGGAATACCTGTTGGATCGTTTTTAATCAGCAATCAAAATTATAAAATTTATACGATACTAATGGATAACTAACGATCGTTCAAGCACGATCAAATTTCCGATAAATTTCCCTCACTTCAACATTAACGTCGGATACGAATAGGAAAAGCAACTTTCAACCGGTGGACAGCACTGGTCTACGATCGTTAGGGTTTCTAAGATTCACTCTCAAGGTCTGAAACGAGGGTGAAACGAAAATAGGCGTCTTCGGACTGGTGTTCTTCATCGATACTTAACCTCTATCGATTTTACGGCGACGAGAGTGAGTTCTTAATGGAGTATAGCGTGTGGAGTATCCTTGACACGTTCATGAGCAAATCGTTTCATCGCGATTGAATAAGAAAATAAAAAAAAAGAAAAAAAAAAAAGAAAAGGAAAAAAAGTCGACACAATGGAATAAAAGTTTTGCTCGGGCGTCTATCATGAATACTCACCCGTGTCGCTGGAGAAGAGCATAGGAGGCGCGTGATTGGCGTTGGCATAGTGCCGCGGTCTTGAGTATCTCGCGCGGCTGAATAACTTGAGCACGAAGCATATCATCGCCGTGAATACCGCTATTCCCGATGCTATGCAGAGCAGGGTCGGAATATCTGTCGTTATCAGCACCAGATCTGCCAACGAATTAAAGGAAACGAAACGCTTTAATACGTCTTCTACAGGTGTTCTACAGGAACAATTTCTCAACACGGTAGATTCCGCGAGGAAGAGGAGTTAAGATCTACATTTCTCTAAATTGTAATCGTGCAATACGAATATATACTACGAGTATTCGAGTGCTGTTCGAATCAGTGTGACGTATTAGCTTAGGCACGATATACCTTCGGCGCAGAACACCTTCTTGCTAGGCCTGGACAAGGAAACTCTATGGTAACCCTCTTCGCAGTCGCATACGGCATTGTGTTGCACCTGGGTGCAGGTCGAGTGTTGATCCGCAAAAGTGCAACTCGCGCGATAGAAACATTGCTCCCCGAGTCTTTTAGCTGGAAAAACGGGTTTTATTATTTCCTCTACTTCTCGCTGTTTTATGTATTTCGATTCGATTTCTTTCTTCCTCCTCTTCCGATTATTTTCATAGATAAGGTCAAAATTAAATTACGAAAGATATAGGAAGGAAGAGAAGAAAATAGACGATTCGTTCAAAGTTTTTGTTATAACAGTTTCTGTGTTTCTTCGTGTAAAATATTTTCTTCTTTCATTTGGTTGAATAGAACAATCGACGTTTATTTTCTTTGCTTCGGTTTACACGAGTTGTGTGCTTCTCGATACTATCGGAACGACCTACTTGAAATTGGAAAATATATCGATACACCGATGCAAGAGTACGGAGTACGTACGTTTGGCACATCCTTTCGAGGGGCCGAGACGAACTGGATAGAATTTTTCACACTCGCAGAAACCAGTGACCGTGTCGCAGAACACGTGCTGCAGTTTCGGATTGCACGAGACATCGCACGGCGAGCCCAGCTGCTGCCCCTTCGCTGAAAACAGACAAAATCGATAAGCACGCTAGATTATCTACGACGTTTCTCGATGAGTAGATGAAATATCTAGGTTGATTTCTTAAAATAGCTCACGCTACTCATCCAATCATCGACTAGTTGCGTCGCACTTGATCCCTCGTTCTATTCAAAAATTTAATCAATTCAGTCTGCAGATAGAGTAGTTTTATTTTAATCCTCGAGAGCGATACGATCTTCGTTTAAATCTTGTGCAACGCACACGTATGCGTATATAACATGCAATATATATTTATAACAATTATAATAATTCGTTTTTCTTTTCACGTCGAAATGTCAAATTGAAAACGCGCAATATTTGATACTCAATAATATCTTTTTCGTGTCAATGATTCAAAGAAACTGCGAATTTCGAGTCGTTATAACGAATAACGTGCAGTAGCAATTTTTTAAAACGAATCTAACGACTTACGACCATTTCGTTTGACCCTTTTAATCTAATTAAAAAAAAAAATTTTTTAAATATTTATTTCGTTTTATTTACTGGTTCGTTTTAATTAAAGAAACGTATACGTATATATTCGAGGTACGCGCAAGTTATTTTATCGAGCGATAATACATTCTTACAAAAGAATCACTCGCGAATGGCGCTCCCCATTATTTTCACCATTGTCACTTAGTTTTCCGATAAAGATATCATTCTCTTTCAACTATTATTCCCGGATCCGATACACGCCTCTTGTCCTCCTCCTCTTTGACGTGCAGCCACGGCCCGTTGTCACGGGCGTTCGTTTCCCGAGCCCCTGAATAAGCATACATTCTGAACGATTAATGAAGCAAAGAAGCCATTGTTACACACTCTATCCAGGCCACTTTCTCGCATCAAAAGATGTTTGATATCTGGTGCGCCTTTGTAGACGACGTCGAGACTGCGTCCTTCTCGCGTCGTCGATTTTTCCAATGACGTTTTCTCCACGCGGAATTGAAACCTCGACCAGCCAACATTTCACCAGACGAATAAATTGGATAAATTTTTTTTCTTTCTTTCTTTTTTTTTTTCTTCTTATCAAGCGTTTGGATTAGAGAAATTAACGAGCCAAATCTCCTTCGGGATAATTGCGCCATTTTCATTGGGTTACCGGGCGCAGGCATCGCGCCAAACACCCTATCGATTTTTCCCTTAATTATCGCATTATATCGTTATTAAACGTCTCGTGACTTTGGGCCGTGTTTAAGGAGGCTGATATCGCGGCAATGATCAGCTTCGTTGGCAAACGTTCAGAAAACGATGTATAGATACTATTACACACTCGTGTCATGTTCTCTTTATCCTAATTAACCTTCCTTCCGTCGAGGATCGTGGAATTTCTATTTATGCTTTCTGGAAATAGATCCAGATTGATCACGTATGCAACGGTCGAATCGAAAAGTAAAAGAATTAATAAGGAAACGTATGGTATTGCGACACACGATGGATTTCGCAACACGCGATATTTCGTTCGCTCGAAATCTATTATCGCTTTGATTCATTCGTTAAAAAGAGATTATCTTAATCTTAATTCGACGGATGACATTATATTTCGTTCGAGATCGAACGAAATTAAATTCTGGAATCCACGTTATTGTAATCGAACATTGGAAATTATGGATGAATGGGGAGAATCGATCGAGAGGCCGAAGTTGCTGCGTCACGTAAATAATAGAGTAGTTGGGATTATGCTTTTTGACCTGGTTCAAGAAGTTCACGGCACGTGATCATAAGGGTGCGGTTGTTCGCCGAATGTTCCTCTCAATCCGAGTTCCCGTTAAGTGGAGGTTTCTCGGTGAATGGGTCGAGGAAACGGGAGTGAATGACGCACGATATTTTCTTTTTTAACTTTCTTCCCCCGTTCCTCTCTCCTCCTCTCTTATATCGCGGGTTGGAAGGGGTGTAGAGCGAGGTGTGGAAAGAGAGAAGAAATAGAGATCTCTTTGAAATCTCACGCAGATGCAGGCGGTGTACAAACTCCCACAGACACAGAGGCGAGAGCTTGCAGCATCCATTAAAATCAATACCGGCAGCGTGGTTGGCGCGAAAATCAAGAAGGAAAGGAGTTCCTCTCCTGTTTACCTAGACGCAGGCGCACTCGCGAATCTGGAATGTGCCGTCTCTCTTCGCCTCTTCTTCGAATTCGATCTCGTTCTAAACGATTATTCTAGGATTCAGATTGATTCGGGGCTCGAGGAAAATGGATTGAATCGTTCTTAGAACGATCTTAGAAAAAATTGTTCGTTACGTAAGAAGATTCGTTTGTCGTCGCTTTGATAGCTAGGTTTTGAGAAGAGCGGTAGTAGTGGTGGTGGTGGTGGTGGTGGTGGTGGTGGTGAACTTTGCAGCGTTTCGTAACATTTACCTCGGCCTCCTCGTTGGACTTAATGAGGCCTGACGAGGGCTACTTATCATCTGACGAAGAGAGAACGTCTATATGACGATAACAATGACAGTAACAAGTGTTTGCTCGCTGGTTCTGGAGCAAGAAGTGTTTGCACATCCGTATCGAGCAGGCGCGAAGAAGGCGAGGCGAGCAAGAATCTCGAGGCACACGCGTTTCTTCGATCGTCCTTGTTTCGCGAGAAAATAACGTAACGATCCTTGAACGGTAGGAGCGGTATCGATCCATATACGAATTAGATGCTTTCGATGCAACGAAAGAGAAATGCAACGAGGCTCGTAATCGTAAGGCTAATATTTTTTTTACCTGCTGCAAATATATACACGAATGGAACACCTAGTCGGTCCCTGTAAAAATTTCAAATACACCTCTTTCCTTCTTTCTCTCTTTCCACTTCTATTCCCCCTCCCTCCCCTCCTCCCTCGCTATTTTCACCACTTCACCCCGATATTCGAATCGATATCGAAACGATTATCCAAGGATTACTCGTATCACTAGAAAATCCCCCGAGCTTTCACCCAGAATAGAATCTACGCCTATTCCATCGATGCGATTTTCCCACTACGACAACGACTCGTCTCGTCACTACGAGTCTCTCACGCCCACGATACGATCCCGTTATTAAATCCGTGTGTGGGAAATGGGACGGCGACCGATATAATCCATTGGCTGGCGACATGTCCACAGCGCGATCTCTCGCGCAACACTCACCAGTGACGTTGTCCTGATAGTCTTCGTCGACGTCGTCGTCGTCGTAGTTGGATACGCGCACGTCATCA
>NW_006263730.1:66388-90792 GCF_000469605.1 Apis dorsata | reverse complement strand
AAAAAAAAAAAAAAAAAAAGAACGGAAACACCACGATCGAAACCAGCCTTCTCCTCGACCACCCTTTTCAACGACCTACCCCTACCGCGATCCTTTCTCTCTTTTCTTTTTCTTTTTTTCCCCTCTTTCTCTTTCTTTTGCGCGCGAACGAGGACGCGAACGAGGCGAACTGAGTCTTAGCGACGCGCAAACACACAAGCACGCACGCACGCACGCACACACACGCGCACAACCTCGACGATTCTTGTCTTCTTTCAACTCCGGAGGACGACACCACCGCGGTGTTCTCTCGGTTCCGTGCTCCCCCGTTCACTGACGCCTTCCTTCCGCCAGCCGGTCGACCACCACCGCCACCACCACCACTGCCGCTGCGCGATGCCACCCGTTCCCCCCTTCCTCCCCCCTCCCTGCGCGCCGCGTCGATCGAGATCAGGGCTGCTCGCTCCGCCATCGCCCAATCTCCGGTCAGGGGGTTGAAGTATTATTGGTTTGTTACCTTTCCAACCGCCTACCTTGAAACGATCCCAATTTTACGTGCACGATCGTGCGCACCCCCCTTCCAGTGATAGTGGTGATTTCTCGTGGTGCGTGCTCGTGAGGTGGAGTAGAGTTTCGTGGAGAGATTGGTCGTAGGATCGAAGGATTTAGATCGATACGGATACGATCGGGGGTGTGTTAATGTTTGATGACCTTTTAGGGGGTTGATTCCGGGATCGAAATGAAAAATAGAAATGTTGAATATGTGAAAATGTTGGTCGGTTATAAAGGTTATACGTTTGTCGAGCTTATGAGTTAAATCGAGGTTTAAATTGGACGGAATAAATTTATATTGTAAGTAGAGTGCGGATGTTTATCCATTATGTGTATTGTTTGTATGGAAATGTATAATCGATGATATTTGAAAAATTGTACAATCCACAGTCTACTTATATGTATATATGTATATATGTATATAGCTCGATAATTAAGAACTTATAACTTTTGATCGAAATGTATTCGATGACGATTATGAAAGAAGGTGCATTGACAGAAATCATTTGGCTCCGTTCGATGTCTCTGTAAAATAATACTACGATTGATGGAATATACGTTTTACTATTTCCATTTGAATAGGAACTCATTTATATTATATTAATTTTACATAATATAAAAAAATAAAAAAAGAAAAACATCTTTGCTAAATATAAATAAATTCCATCAAAATTAATAGAATGCTCGTCATAATGTTTTGTTACATGGATATATGTACGCGTGTTAATCGTGCGCATTTCATTAGCCTTAAAAAAATTCAATATAAAAGGATAAAAGTCTCGTTCCAATGTGGATAGAAATATTTCATTCTAATTTATTGTTCGTTAATTTATCGTTCGTAAATGTAAATTAATGCGAAGAATCATCGTCTCGTTCCGAAATCAAATACTCGTTTACCATTGCTTCTTGTAATACGTTCTGCACGATGGCTGAAAAAAAAAGAAAAAACGCGTTTCGTTATAATCTATTCCGCAGAAAAGTCGCGAAGGAAAATCGCGAACGACGCCCGTGATTCATTATCGATTACACAAACTGCGTAAAAAAAAATTAAACGAGAGATATTTTTACTCGATTTTTCCAGCTCGCGACAACAAAAAACGGAAATGTGGCGACACGTTTTATCTCGTCCCGAGTTCCGGTCCTCCACGATCTTTCTCGCATACGCATCTTATCGTTTTTACAATTTTACAAATTTTCCCATGACTATCGCTCGATTGTGCTTTAATATACCTAAACGCATCTTTTTTCTTCGATGCCTATAAATCACGAAACACGCTATCGTCACGACCGCCATTATTAAAACTATGATCGCTCCTAACATTCCGCTCTGCATCTTGAACGCTGCATCCGTTTCACCACGATAGCAAGAAGATTCTACTGGAATAGAAGAGGATCAGAATATTAATAAACATAACGTCTCGACGTCGAAATCTTTCGTGTAAAATCGATTCGCTCGAAATGCATACCTGTCTCGACGAAACAGCCAATCAATGAGTCGTCGATGGCGAAACAGTAACTCTCGTTGTTCGTCGTCCCGTTACATCGATAGCAGAGCGGCGCGTAACGTTTAGCATTCGTTAGCGTGTTATTCGTATCGTTACGAATCGTGATTCTGTAATAATAATCTTCTTTCAAAAGTCCGAGTTTCCTTCGAGCGTACGCCGATACGACATACTCACCCAATGAGATTTTCATCGTCGGGATTCATTACCAAGATACAGAGGGTGGATTGGTCGCATTCCGACCCCGTCCATCCGTAAGAACATTCGCACGTCTCGTCCTCCACGCAGACACTATAGCCTTTGCAAACCTTCGTGCACGTGGGCACGCGTTCCACGCACGTACTATCACTGTTATTTCCACTCGACTCGAAACCCTCGTGGCATACGCACTCGTTCGGAGCCACGCACTCCCCGTTTTCGCACCCCTTCTCGCAAGATGGCGCACAGCCGTATTCTTCCGTGCGGACGAAACCTTCCCAACATTGGCACACATTCGGCGCTACGCAGAAACCGTTGCGACAGGACACGCAGACGGGTTCGCAGAGATCGTCCGCACCCTTCGTGAACCCGTCGTTGCAAGTGCAAACATTGGGCTCTGTGCATGTGCCGTTCGCGCAATTTTGATCGCAAACAGGTTCACAGGCCGAGACGATCGTGTCGAGTACCTGCGTTCAAACGAATCAATTTAATCATTATTAATATTTAGAAACCAACGTGTAAAAAAAAAAAGAAAAAAAAATCGTTTGCGCTCACTTCGTTCTCCTTCGCGGTCATATCGATCATCCGATATCCTTGGATGCAGTTGCAAGTGTTGGGCGCTGCGCAATGGCCGCGAGGCTCGCAAGGAAGCTCGCAAACTGGCTCGCACACGTGCTTCATCGTGTCGTCTCCTGTCGTTCTGTAGCCATCGTGACACGTGCACATGTCGGGCGCCGTACACGTCCCGTTCACGCAAGCTTTCTCGCACACCGCTTCGCACACGTACCTGGAATCATCCGGTAACCCGTATCCAGAGTTACAGCTGCAAACATCCGGTGCGATACAAGTACCCATCACGCACGGTTCGGTACAGTTCGGCTCGCATTCCCCGTTCTCGTTTAACTGGTAACCTGAGTCGCAGGTACATACGTTAGGCGCCGTACATGCCCCATGCAGGCAAATTCGCTCGCACTTGGGCTTGCAAGCGCACGGCTCGATATCTTTTTCCATCACGTAACCGTGGTTGCACGTGCAAACGCTCGGCTTGGTGCATTTTCCATTCACGCACGGTTCGGTACAGTTCGGCTCGCATTCCCCGTTCTCGTTTAACTGGTAACCTGAGTCGCAGGTACATACGTTAGGCGCCGTACATGCCCCATGCAGGCAAATTCGCTCGCACTTGGGCTTGCAAGCGCACGGCTCGATATCTTTTTCCATCACGTAACCGTGGTTGCACGTGCAAACGCTCGGCTTGGTGCATTTTCCATTCACGCACGGTTCGGTACAGTTCGGCTCGCATTCCCCGTTCTCGTTTAACTGGTAACCTGAGTCGCAGGTACATACGTTAGGCGCCGTACATGCCCCATGCAGGCAAATTCGCTCGCACTTGGGCTTGCAAGCGCACGGCTCGATATCTTTTTCCATCACGTAACCGTGGTTGCACGTGCAAACGTTCGGCTTGGTGCATTTTCCATTCATGCACGGTATTTCGCAGATCGGCGTGCACGATGGTAAGTCGGTATCGGTGTCGCTCTGTCGATAACCCAAATTGCAGGTACAGCGGTTCGGTTCCGTGCAGCGCGCGTTGTATTTCGCACAATTTTGCGCGCAAACCGGCAGACAGTATAATTTGTCTTCGGTCAATTCGTAGCCGGCGTTGCACGAGCATTGATTCGGTCTCGCGCAAAAGCCGTTCGTGCAATTGCTCTCGCACAGGGGCTTGCACGCGTGTTGCGTTTGTCCAATAGGCGAATATCCGTTGTCGCATTCGCACGAGTTTGGTCTCGTGCACCTTCCGTTCACGCATTCGGGGTTGCATATCGGTTCACAAACGTCACCTCGATCCTCGTAACCGTTGCAACATCTCGTCTGATAATGCCATACGCGGGCTTGCTGGAAATCGAGAATAATTCGCGTGAATAATATTGACGAGAGACGACTGGAAAGTAACGCAATCTGAAAATGAAGACATTCTCGCGAAAATTAGAATATAAACGTAAAGTAGCATCGTTCAAAGTTAAAGTATATGTAAAGAAGTGAAATTTTTGCCGATTGATTTCGATCCCTAAAAGGTATTTCTCGTCGATAAAAGAAATATTTTATACGTAATTTTTTTACACGCATTTAAATTTTCGTTAAAATCAGAATTATTCTATTCTATAGAATAGAATTATTTATCATTACTCGTGCAAAGATCTTCGTAACATTAAGATTTTTTTTTAAATAAAAATTATAAAATTCCTTCAAACATAAAAATTGCGTCATTCTGTTTCTTTGGTTTCTAACGTTCACGATCTCCTCTCTCTTACATCGATCCTGTAATTGGTTCGAGTCTTCGTTTGATGGAAGAGACCCCATTTCCTGACCTTGTACGTTTCCGTGTAGGGCACGTATCTTGATTCCATGCGACTGAAAAATTATCGCTCGTAATTTGTACACGCGTCAAACGCATATCACATAAGTTTATAGCACGTGCAATAAATACCTGATTTGCACGGTGCACAACGATCCATCTTCACCGGTCAGAAATAATGCCGTCGTGACGAGGTTCAAAAAGACGACGCAGCCTAGGCATCTCATATTTTCAATCCGTCCTTTAGCACAAGCGATTCAGTAACTGCAACTGATACGCTTACGAGTTTACATTATATCAATTATCTGTCTCATTCCAGCTTGTATTCCAGCGTTATCGATACGAGACAGGATGCTTGCGATATCATAGCATATTATCGTATTCTATTCGAAAGAAAATTTGCATTCGTCGATTAGATCGAATCCGGAAGTGACAAGTATTATTCAATACAGCTACTCTTTTTTTTTTTTTCTCTTTTGTACAATTTTTTTTATTGATTACAATAATTTAATCTATAAATTACAAACGTGTGATGAACGAGAACTCGTCTTTCAACTGTTGTTCTCCTCGGCTCGATTCTGCATCTGCATCGATGTTGGCGTATTATCTGCATTTTATAAAATTTATAAAATTCCATAGCTACGTTTATTACGTGTAATCTAATCAATTACCTAGAGAAAATTTCCTCTTTCTCACGTTTCGCGTCAGCGAATAGATCACGATGGCGCTACCGATTATAACCATAGCGGTACCCATAGCGATCCCACCTATCATTACTTGATTCGAGAGCAACGCGTAGACTCGACTGCAATTAGAATCTATAAAAACAGATAGATATAATCGTGAGCAGCGTATCGAGAATTTACTACTCGAATCGAATTTCTTTATACTCGTTCGTATATACCGATCAGACAGGCGATCGTATCGTTCCCCATGCCATCCTTCCTATATTTTCCATTGCACAAGGTTTCGTTCTTCAAACAATCGTGATAACACGATGGACTGTTCGCGAACACGTAATCAATCGTATCGTTGGCATCGTACTCTATGTTCCATCTGAAAAGAAAATAAATAAATAAATTCGAGAAAACCGCATCCCAGCATGGATCAACAAAATATTTAAATACTTCGATATTTACACGTTCAACCGTTCTATCCCATTCTCCATCACGAACACGCAAAATCTTGGCTCCTCGCAATGCGTCCCATCCCACCCGTAGAAACAATCGCAAGTTCTGTTCTCGATATCACAGATCCCACGATCGTTGCAGTTGTCTCGACACGCGAGAACGCACTCGCCGTTATCCTCCTTCACGAAGCCGACGTTGCACAGGCAGTCGCCAGGTGCCACGCAGCTTCCATTCGAGCAATTCTCGCAATACGGCTCGCAGACGGTTCCATTCCCTCGTCTCGCTTCGACGAAACCTTGGTCGCACTCGCACACCCCGGGTCTCGCGCACGTTCCGTTGTCGCAAGACTCGCACAACGCGAGATCGCACCGAGCTTGCCCGTCCCTTTTCGCGTAGCCCGCGTAACAGGTGCACGCGTTCGGGGACGCGCAGGTACCGTTTCCGCAGTCGAATTCGCACACGGGCTCGCAAACGTTGGATAAAGTCTCGTTCCAGTCCGTCGCCCGCTTGTAACCCAGCTCGCATTCGCACGTGTCGGGCGCAACGCAGATCCCATTCTCACCGCACGATTGCTCGCACACGGGCTCGCAAACCTTGCTACCATTGCCCTCGGATGGACCGTAACCTTCGTAGCAAGTGCATTCATCCGGCGCGCTGCAGTATCCGTTTACGCAAGGCTGTTCGCAAACAGGTTGACAAATATTCGAGCCGATTTCTAACAATCGATAACCTACATCACACTTGCATTCGTGCGGACGAATGCAATATCCATTGGTGCAATTAGGCTCGCAGATCGGCTCGCAAACCTTGCTACCATTGCCNGCATTCGTGCGGACGAATGCAATATCCATTGGTGCAATTCGGCTCGCAAATCGGCTCGCAAACCTTGCTACCATTGCCCTCGGATGGACCGTAACCTTCGTCGCAAGTGCATTCATCCGGCGCGCTGCAGTATCCGTTCACCCAACGCCCTTCGCAAACAGGTTGGCAAATATTCGAGCCGACTTCCAACGATCGATAACCGACATCACACTTGCATTCGGACGGGCGAATGGAATATCCATTGGGGCAATTCGGCTCGGAGGTCGGCGCGCAAATCGGCTCGCAAAGTCCGCTACCATTGCCCTCGGGTGGGCCGTAACCTTCGGCGCAAGTGCATTCATTAAGCGCGCTGCAGTATCCGTTCACCCAACGCCCTTCGCAAACAGGTTGGCAAATATTCGAGCCGACTTCCAACGATCGATAACCGACATCACACTTGCATTCGGACGGGCGAATGGAATATCCATTGGGGCAATTCGGCTCGGAGGTCGGCGCGCAAATCGGCTCGCAAAGTCCGCTACCATTGCCCTCGGGTGGGCCGTAACCTTCGGCGCAAGTGCATTCATTAAGCGCGCTGCAGTATCCGTTCACCCAACGCCCTTCGCAAACAGGTTGGCAAATATTCGAGCCGACTTCCAACGATCGATAACCGACATCACACTTGCATTCGGACGGGCGAATGGAATATCCATTGGGGCAATTCGGCTCGGAGGTCGGCGCGCAAATCGGCTCGCAAAGTCCGCTACCATTGCCCTCGGGTGGGCCGTAACCTTCGGCGCAAGTGCATTCATTAAGCGCGCTGCAGTATCCGTTCACCCAACGCCCTTCGCAAACAGGTTGGCAAATATTCGAGCCGACTTCCAACGATCGATAACCGACATCACACTTGCATTCGGACGGGCGAATGGAATATCCATTGGGGCAATTCGGCTCGGAGGTCGGCGCGCAAATCGGCTCGCAAAGTCCGCTACCATTGCCCTCGGGTGGGCCGTAACCTTCGGCGCAAGTGCATTCATTAAGCGCGCTGCAGTATCCGTTCACCCAACGCCCTTCGCAAACAGGTTGGCAAATATTCGAGCCGACTTCCAACGATCGATAACCGACAGCGCCCTTGCACTCGTGCGGACGAATGCAACGCCCGTTGATGCAATTCGGTTCGCAGATGGGCTCGCAAATATCGGTGTTATTGTTTAGCGGTTGATAGCCCGTTTGACACTCGCATTTGTTCGGCTTGCTGCAGTATCCGTTCACGCAGGTTTGTTTGCACACCGGTGCACACACGTGGTAATCGTGTTCGGATAATTCGTAGCCGGGATCGCAGCTACAGACCCCTGGAGCGTCGCAATACCCGTTCACGCAGCCTTTGTCGCACACGGGCTCGCACACCGTCGCGTTTTTTGCCGAGTATCCATCGTAGCAAGTACACGTGCCAGGCGCGGTGCAAGTTCCGAAGCGGCATCCCTGGTTGCAGGTCGGGTCGCAAGTGAAGGGATCGTTCGGGTTTGGGTGGTGGCCATCGTCGCAGGTGCACTGGTTGGGAGCGGTGCAGCGGCCGTTGTTGCAAGGCCGTTCGCAGAACGGTTCGCAGAGATCGGACGCGCCTTTTAAAAATCGATAGCCCGGGTTGCATTCGCAGGTATTCGGGGCACTGCAATACCCGTTTATGCACTCGTGCTCGCAGATGGGCCGGCAGATGGTCGTGGTGAGGTTGGTCGTGGAGTGTTCGTAGCCTGGATCGCAGCTGCATACCTCCGGCGCGCTGCAGTATCCGTTCACGCAAGTTCGCTCGCAGATAGGCTTGCACTTTGATCGATGAGGAAGAATAAAGAGATTTAGAAAATAAAAATTTTCTTTCTCGAATCGAAATTGGATCTCTCGGTGAGTGTTTCAAGTATTCTTTTTTTACGAAATATTCACAAGGAAGGACTCGAATTTTAATCTTCCAGGTTTCACGGTTTATTGAAAAGCGTACTTACCTTCTGGCTCCCGTTAACGAGACGATAACCCTTGTAACAAGTGCAGATATTAGGGGCAGTGCATTTTCCGTACGGCTCGCAAGATTGCTCGCAGTGTGGGACGCAAACGTGTTGCTTCGTGTAATCCTGTTGTATGTAACCGTTGTGACAAGTGCATATGCCAGGCTTCGTACATTTCCCGTTCACGCATTTCAACACGCAGATTGGCTCGCATTGCTGTTGGAATCGTTCAAATTGAAAGAAATGAGAAAAAGAATAAGAAATTTGCCCGAAGAATTTTTCGACAGAAACTGATATATTCGTATTAATGAAATTGTGATTAATATTGCTAAAATGTTTCGAACGATCGAGTGTCTCGTCTCTTAAATTTATTGTTAATTGTTACGAGTAATTGACGAAGTCAGAAGAGTTCTCGTTTCGAATATATTAACACCCTGACGTATTTAAACCAATGTTGATATATCTATCGTGCTGCTAACACGTTGAGAGGCAATAATTGTGAATTGTCAATTACGTATTATTATAACAAAAGTAACTAAAATTTAATTCCACGAAGAAAAAAATATATAAAAAGTATAACTAATTTATTCTTTGTAATAATGGCACACATTATACGCAACTACGAAATTCTCTCTCTCTCAACGAACTTGTTTAATTTACTTCTGCGTCACGTTGTTTAAATTGTAATTTCTGTTAAAGTGCATTTGTAACTAACGTAGAATCAATATTCTACAATACATACATGGTTAATTCTCTGATAACCGATATAGCAGGTGCACGTGCCCGGCGAGGAGCAATAAGCGTGTTGCTTTTCGCAGTTTTCGGTACACACTGGCTTGCAGATATTGTTCTTGTCCATTTGATACCCGAAATCGCATTGGCATACGCCTGGCGCCACGCATTTTCCGTTGACACAATTCTTGCAATACGGCAAACATTCGTTCTCCGTGTGTTTCACGTATCCTTGGTTGCATTCGCAATAATTATTCGGCAGGCATTGGCTATTCAGGCAAGATGGGGTGCAAACAGGTACGCAAACATTTTCCTTAAGTACGTATCCCTCGCAGCAGTGGACGTCGATGCGGTAGGTGCTATAATACTGCGTAGAGAAAAATTCAATCGAATCGATTTTGCCTCATTCTCGCGGTTGGAAAATTTTACCAACGAAGAGAATTTTTACCTCCTTGCGGTAATTCCAACGATATTTTGTCTCGTAGAAAATCCCCCATTTACTGACTCTGTACGACTGCTTGTACGGGACGTCTCGCGTCGCTATGAAACTACGAGAAGAGATTCGATCGATCGATTTTCTTCGGGCAAAATGGATCAATTTATCCGACAACATACCTGACTCTTTGCGTACAAATACCTTGGCTCTTGTCTGGGAAGAGTATCGTCCCGGTTACTTTGAAAATAACGGGGAGAAAAAGTACAACTTGGAGAAATGCGAGATGCATGTCGAGCCGTTTCTCAGTATTCACTGGCGCCATGGTGTCATATGACGCGTATAATCGTGTCCTGCGACATGATAGAAACAAAACAGGATGTCCAGCGATATCGCTTCCCTAATAATCACTGGGAATTCTTAAAATAATACGCGCATCGCGCTGTTTCCGTAATAAGTATATGCTCTCTTTATTTACCAATCACAATCGTGTACGTGTACAAAGATAAAAAGGACGCTACGATCAAAGCTGTGATCCAACAACCGTTTCGAATTTTCCCTTATACATCAATTATGGCACGCGCATACGTTATTCGCAATCGTACGATGCATATATCTTACTCGTGCTCCGATAAGGAGCCGTACAACGAAGAAGAAGAAGAAGAAAAAAAAGTAGAGAGGAAGAAAATAATAGTATCGTTATCAACTCAATAAGCGGGGACGCATCTTTGTCTGCCCTTGACTCCAGTCTCTTTCGCGAAACCAGGGTTACAGATGCACAGGTTGGGGGCCGTGCAGACGCCATTGTGACATCCACCCAGGCACACGGGCACGCATCTCGACCTCGTCACATCCGAGGGGCTGATAACGTAACCGCGCTTACACGTGCATTGATTCAAACCGGTGCACTCCCCGTTCAGACACGGGAACTCGCAGAAAGGCTCTCCCGACGAGGAGACACATTTACCGGTGTTGGAATCGAGCACGAATCCCTGGTCGCAAGCGCAACGATCGGGGCCAACGCAGACACCGTTCGGCCCGCAGCCGTGCTGGCATTCGGCCCGATCTCGATTCGAATTTGCCGTCTGACTTCTCGATTCCGGGCACCTGCCCGTCACAGGATCGACGGCCATCCCGTAATCGCAGATGCACATGTCGGGGCCGACGCAGAGCCCATGAGCGCCGCACCCGTTCCTGCACTGGAACGAGTTGGAGAACGGGACGCACCTCTTGGTGTCCGGATCNCTTGAATCCCAGATCGCAGGTGCACTGGTTGGGGCCGACGCAGTGCGCGTTCGGGCCGCAGTCCAATTGACAATCCGTGGCCGCACCGACCCCCGCCTTCTTCGCGCATCCGCCGCTTGGATCGCGCGAGTAGCCGACGTCGCAGTTGCACACTCCGGGGGCAACGCATTCGCCGTTCGTGCATCCTTGGGGACAATCCGGCACGCAGTTGTTGTTGGCGTCCAGAGTGTAGCCCGGATTGCAATCGCAAAAGTCCGGCTCAACGCATTTCCCGTTCGCGCAACCTCGGGAACATCTTGGCACGCAGCTTTTGCTCGCGTCTACGGTGTAACCTGGCTTGCAGGCGCAGGCACCGGGCGCAACGCAGTCCCCGCTCACGCAGCCCAGGGGGCATTCCGGCGCGCACTTGTTCGAGACGGGGTCGAGGGCGAAGCCTGGGTTGCACTTGCAGACCCCGGGCGAGACGCATTCGCCGTTGGCGCAACCTCCACGGCATTCCGGCACGCATTTGTTGACGGGATCGAGGGCGAAGCCTGGCTCGCACTTGCAGACCCCGGGCGAGACGCATTCGCCGTTAACGCAACCTCGAGGGCACTCCGGGACGCATGCGTTGCTTCCGTTGAGAACGTGATTCGGCTCGCATTGGCAAACGCCGGGGGCGATGCATTTGCCATTGACGCAGCCCGCGGGACAATCGGGGGCGCAGTATTCGGGGTCATTTGGAGGATTGACGAATCTGAAAGAAAGAGTAAACACGGATCATGCATCAGGAAGAAATTCATCTCGAGCGTGGATCATCGATTGCGCCGTCGATTTACCCTTCGCGACAAGTGCACACCCCAGGAGCCGTGCATTCTCCGTTGCGGCAACCGTTCTCGCACACCGGCACGCATTTAGCGTTCGTTCCCTCCATCCCTGGCTCGAGTTGGTATCCGGCTCCGCATTTGCACACGTAGGGCGCCACGCATTCGCCGTTCACGCATCCATGAGGGCAGATGGGCTTACACTCGCCGTTCACCTCCTCGTAGCCCAACATGCAAGCGCACACGTTCGGCGAGAAGCAGTAGGCGTACTTCTGGCAAGCTTGCTCGCAGTAAGGCCCGCAAACACCCTTCTGAGCGACCCATCCTGGCGAACAGCTGCACACGTTCGGCCCTGTGCAATTTCCGCCCAGGCATCCCTCGGTGCAGATCGGGTCGCAGGCACCGGAGCTAAGGTTGCGCTCGTAGCCGTCGCAACAATCCAAAATCGTTATCCATCCACCTTTCTGTTAACAAGAGAAAGAAAAAATGGAAAAGAGATGAGAAATTATTTTTCTTATCACGCTCGCACGTAAGTAATTAAGATCTATCGAATTATATTCTGCATCCTTGTCTCAATAATAGTACGATATATGTATAAATCATATAATGTATTTACCGTGCCTTCCTGAGAAGTCATTGGAAGAGTGTTATGAAGGAACTGACCTGTGGCGTTCAATTTGACAGCATCTTGATAACTGAAAAGGAAAAAAAAGACGATGAATTCGCATCCGTTTGGAAGAAACAACATCCCAATTTTCGAAATTTTCCGTATATTCACCGTATTCTCTTGTAGCAAAGTCCTTGCGCCATCGTGCTGTTCACGGCGACCTGGGATCGATCATATTGGGCACGGTGACGGCCACCTTTCACACCTTCGATCGCCAAGGTATCGGATATCAACAGCGCCGAAATAATATAAAAGCAGGCGTGCAACATTTTCGACATGTTGAATGCACGAGTATCGGTGATTTACTGGTTTCTTATTTTCCATGCGCGCAGGATTACATCTCTCTTCCGATAACATTAACCGCGGCGGGGTCACCGTCTTTTTTTTTCGTTCGATTACGTAGCTCTTCTTTCCATGGAAGCGATTATTAGTACAAGTAACACACCAACGTACGGACAATTTTTCGCTGTATCCCTCTCTCCTTCCCTCCGTCTCATTCAGATTCTCGAGAGAAGATAATGGAATTAAATTTCAATCGCGTATCAACTCGATAACTCTCCCATTTTTTTTTTTATTGCGTTCAAACACGATAACATTTCCGGACTTTCATTTCATTCAATTAATTCGTAGAAATTGATATATATATATATATTTTACTTTGATTACGGAAACGTTTCCATGGATCGAAACGTTGCTCGAGAAAATAAAGATTTTAATCGTTTAACATTTGGAGAGGATGGTTTTTTTTTTTCTTTTCTTATAGCTAGTACAGTTTTAGCCAAACAATCAGCGAAAATATATCGCGTATTACCGATTTATGTAACCCATCGATACCCGTTGCTCCATAGAGGATGCAGCGTAATGCACGGACGAGATAAAGCGAGAGAGCGGGATGGCACGATGCTTGCTGTCTCTGTCCTGTTTTCAAAGTACGATAAAACTGGCCGTTTTGACTCGCGAATAACGATAACGAATTCGAAAACGGTTCACGAGTGGAGGAGCGAGAAAAATTTCGGCAAGTTTAACAAAAATCGTCGAAAATAGGACGGTTTATATATATATATACGGAATAACGATTATTGTTATTGTTTATCGTGGAGGAGCAAAGAATTATCGGCGAAATAGACGAATTGATATAAACATTTTAATTGCGCAAAATCTTAATTACGTCTTATCTATTTGAATTTTTCTTTTCTTTTTTTTCCCCTCGAATGTTAAGACGCATGACACAAATTCGTAACGAATCTATTATTACAAGTGATGTCAATTTATAAATAAAGACGTAAATAGTATCGAAGCGTTGGTTAAAAACATTGAATCTTAAAGCTATGTGTCTCTTTGGTGTCTCAAACTCGAAATCTTTGGCTCGTTTAACCTGTTAACCGAGCTATTTTTTACTCAATTTTTCTTTTAATAAGAATCAAATAAATATAAAAATGATACGATCTACATTCGATAAAAATTATACAGTATTACTTAAGTCAACTCCTCTTTCTCGGTTAAAACTATCGTTAGAAAAATCTATTTCTATGATTAGCCTATCTATAATAATTTATCCTCAATTATTATTTATATTTACATATCGACACGCTGTTTTAAAATGCGAAATACATTTGAAAATAAAACTTTCAAAAATTGCTTTCGAGAGTTTCACTTCTCTCAAAACGTTTCCTTTCCATAAACGAGAAATTAAATAATTTCGTATATCTTCAACACGCGTTCAAATACGAGTGAACTGAACTAAACGCTAGATTTATCAGCGTTGAAATTCAATATATTCGCTTTCTCCACTTACTATTTCCAAGTAAATCATTATAAGCAGTCAAACGCTCAAACACTTTGTCCAACCTGCGATATTTCTCGTGGTTGAGACGTGGAGTCCAGAAGGTTGGATAGTCGCTGTTTGACGCGCAAGTTCGAGGAAAAATACACGCCCCGAATGCGAATAGTTTAATCGGTGTTGGGAATGGTGTTGGTACTTTTCTGCCTGTTCGAGGACTGATTGTAGTCACGTTCAGCCTTGCACACTTGACGAGCATGCGTAAGGTCGGAAACCAGTCCAGTTAGATTTTTCCTCGCCTCATAGACGAGCTGGCTCGCTCACATCCGCCTCTGGAATCGAGCGTGACTCTTGAACAATGGCACGCAAACGCTGATACGATAGTCTTGCTCGATTTTTTTTTGAGAGAGAGAGAGAAGATATTTCACAAATCTTCGTTAATCGAGTTCTTGGTCATTCGTATTTTTTTGTTTTTTTTTTTTTTAATCAACGACCATGAGTTGATAAACTCGTGTCTTTTCTAATTTTAATTGGAACAGTAATTTAATTAAATCTTTCTGTAATTGAAACGATTATAATCTTGAAACTCGTCAAGTTTTTTAATCCCTCGATATCGGCGTGTATTAAAAACTTCTCGATTGAAATATGATCATTAGCTAGACGCGTTGAGCTTCTTTCGTACCGAGTCTAGCTTATTTGTTGGACGATTTGCTATTCGATCAGACGTTTCTACGGGAGCTCAAAGGGCTCGATTGCAAGGGAATTTCATCGTAGACGTGCTCAGTATTAGCATCGAATTCGCTTTGCAAGTGTATCCTTGTTGCTGGCGGCCGGTCGTAATGATCCTCCTGAAAGAAACCTGAAAAAAATACCAGAAGAAAATCATAGGTGAGAAGAAAATTCATCATCTTAAAAGAAAAAAAAAAAGTAAAAGAAAAAAGAATCTGTAAAAATGATTAATTTCAAAAATATGAACACGCTGAATGCGCTTACCATGCAAATTACCGGATAATCTGAGACCAATCGTGGCTGCTCCATTAGCATAATTAGGATCGTTATCTATTGGTATCGTTCTGGTCTCTGGAGTGGAGGCAAACAGAGGTACCAAACGAATTGGAGTTTCTGAAAATTGTTACCATTTTTTTTTTTTTTTCCGAAAAACATTGATTTGTAATTGTTTTTCCAATGTAATTACATCGTTACAATATCGTAAATCAGAAATCAGAAGCGGCCTTCGAGAAAAAGTGAAAATGCCGTTACCGTTCTAATTTTCCACGAATAATCCACGCTTGGACTGTCTTATTTCAAGATGGACATCGAGGTATGGTATTACGTGTACGAGATTGAGGTCAAGGACAGATTTCACTGAGGCGAGAAAGGAGCATCGTGTATACTCACGAGGAAGAGTACCGGTAACTATCGACGAGATTTTAGCCGCGTTCGGATTCTCTTGACTCTTTGTCTTCGCTTCCTCGTAGATCGACATTCTAGCTGCTTCCAGAAGCTTGGAACGCATGTGGAGAACCATGACCACCGCTACCGAGGTCAGACCCAACGATACGATCGAGGCTACCACGATCAGGGCGATGTCCAGGGGAATCGGAGTTGATTGAACGTCTGCTCGAACATTTTCAATGTTAGATCAGCGTTTTTCAATCTCCTCTCATTCATACCCTACTCTTTCCTCCGATATAATAATTAATCGAGTTTTGAAAAAAATTAAGGAATATCCGTTTAATTAGTTTTTATGTTCGGAGATATTTTTCTTAAACTTAGATTTAATATACCTTTGTGAATATTTTTGACGTAATCGTTCTTGGATGAACCTAAGTCTTGCAAATTGTCATCCATGCGCCTCACGAACGGATTCTTAACCGCGAATTCTCCTCGGCCTTTGTCCAAGTTCCTTCTCCGCTCCGGAATGGAAACCCAAACGATGACAGGCTTCACTGTGCTCGAGTTTCCATCCTCACGAGTCTGCGTCCTAATTTTCCTCTGATCCGTGCTCGAGACGCTCGCGCTTTCAGGTACTTTCGAGGTTGCTTTGCCAGGATTATCCGTCGTGGCGGCTATCTCGTGATCATCTTCCAACAATTATCATCAAATAATAAAAATTTTCATTGCGTAAATTACACGTACGTCTTTCGGCATCTTTTCATTTCAAGGAATGGACGTTTGCTCGGCGATGCATTATGTATTCAGACGCATGACTTTCGACCAACAGTTGCATCACGCGAATAAATATCACGCCTTTACACGTATCCTCTTAATTCTTTTCTTTTTCTTACCTTCCGTCGTGGTATCCCAAATCCGCGATGTATCTGTGATGCCCACATGGGAACTCGTGAAATTCGCATTCACGCTGTTTTCCTCGTCCCTGTCACGAGGATGGCTCGTGTTCTCCATCTTGTTATCGTCGATGCATCGACCCGTTTCTGGATGACACCCGTTCCTCGAATCCTTGCAGTTGCATGGAAACGCGCATCCCGGCCCCCAGTGATCGCCAGGACACGACTCATTGCATCTGAGAATGGTAATTATTACGTATGTCACGCGAGGGAAATGCGTGTCGCCGGTATAATAGCGATTATGGGTTATTAGACGAGTTTCGATCAACAGGTTGAATCGTGTGTTTATGCAATTTTAAGAATAAATACGACGCGTGGAAATCAATGGAACTTGTTGAACGAACTAAGCAGCTTTCTTTTTTTAACACGTTCCACGACGCGTGGATATTTATTTCTGAACTTTTCATTTGAACTAAATTCGAAATTTTCTTTTTAAATAGTATCAAATTATCGTTGGAACGATAATTTAATTTTATTTGAGAAGTAACAAAGTAATTGTTGTTCTAATTGGGTGTTAGTAGTTAATGGTTACGTGGCGCTAGTGTCGCATTTTGGAGTCCTGAAATAATTAATTTATTATATAAAATTCTAATCGTATTTCAAGAGGAATTTTGTCGAATCCCTTCAATTCATAATTACATTCAAAATTGTCTCGAAAATTCGAATTCTCGATTTTTTTATCTATCACAAGATACTTTTGGATTTCTCGTATATCTCAAGTTATTCCAATTACACCTTAATCACAAGAATTCTGTATGTATTTCTTTAAGAATCGTTAATCGTGTAAATGATTGCCATTTACAACGTAATAATAATTGGAGCAATAACAGTAATTGGAACGGCAATTATCGAGAAGCATTATTATCTAATTAAAACAACATCGTTCTTTTAACCCAGATTTCATTGCGTTGCCTCAAAGAGAGAGAGATCTACGATACGATGTATTATATTTACAGATGAAAAACTTACATTTGTCCACGCAATCCTGGCGGACAGATGCAGTGTCCACTTACGGGATTGCAAGGTACGTCCTCGGTGCAATTGCATTTCTCCTTGCACTGGATGCCCCATGTGCCTCGTGGACATACTGCGGATAAAATAGAATGTATTGCTTTATAAATCGTACCGTTATTACCCATTAAAACCATTAAGCTTGTATTTTCCTCATTTTTTTTCTTTATACGATAATAGTGGCGCAATTACGAGCGTGCACCTGATCGTTACTTTTCCGTTTTCTCGAGAAACTCCGACACGAACGCGATGTTAAAGCGGGAAAGAGAGCGGGAAAACACGGTCGAATATCGATTTCAGAATCGAACGGTGGGTGAAAATTATTCGCCACTCGTTCGTACACCGTATTATGGAAGGTCGGCTTGTTTCATCGAGCGTGAAATATATCCGTTGTGATGTTTTGTTAAATACCACGGATGAATAAATTTTTTTTTTATCGAATTAACAAAAAATTAACGACAGAGATTTCTAAACAATAATATCATTAGTAAAAAAACGGTAAATTTGTAAATTAAATCTTTATAGAAATCAATATAACGGAGGAAATGAAAATTCTAAAATTGGTACTCACCAGATTTACAGTTATCACCCTGATAACCAGGAGAACACAGGCATTGACTTGGCGACACGCAGATCCCTGTTAGACATTCTTCGCAAAAAGGCACGCACTCGATAGTACTCTCTTCATCATTGGATGACATCATTTTATAGCCTTCGCAACACTCGTTTACAATCCTGGTCTTCAACTCCGTCTGCAAACGATTGTTGCAAAATTATTTACTTTTCTCTTTATTAGTCCAGTTAAATAAGCAATTTATTTGAATGGCGTAATAGAACAGTAGATTCAATAAACGTCTTCACACTGCGCGGTAATAGAAAAGTTAATAAGAAACAAAAATCAGGCCGGCCAAGCCATCGAATAAAACTCTTCTGGCAACTGGACAGGCTTGGAAGACTCTTGGAAAAGATCCCATTTTTCCGAGTAACGAGATCCCAATCTCGTAATAGAAAAAAAAAAAAAAAAGAAAAAAGAAAGGAAAAAATTAAAGAAAGAGGAGAGAAAGAGGGGAAACGAAAGCGAGAGGAAGGGAATGGTAAACGTAAGCTTGCGACTGTTTCGTTCGTAATCCATCGTAAATGGATACGCGCGAGAAAATCAAAGTTCACCTCTATAAATTACACGTCTCGTTTCTTTGCCTCTCCTTCCTGTTTCTTACTTGGGCTCCATTGTTGGATGTAAACGATCGTTTTACATGGGAATTCATTAGTAACGTTAGCTTCGTATCTCCTTCTTCTTATTTATTTATTTATTTATTTCGTATATAAAAGAGCTGCAATCCAATATTAAGGAAATGAATGAGACAAAATTAATTTCCGACGATCATGCAGGCATTAAGTACAATTGGTTAGAGAGCCTCATCGCGGAGTTTGAAATGTCAATGTAACTTTCAATCAAGACATTTGTTGGAAGATGAAGAAACGCTTTATGTCGGGATATTAATGAAACAATGGTTAGATTCGATATATCGGTCGATTCCATGTTTTTTGCGTATCATCTTGTTTGTCCTTTCATCCTTGTTGCATATTCTTTCTTCCAGAAAGAAATTCGCGCGATCCGCATTTGAATGACATTATGCGCAGATCGTTATGCGCGATAAAGTCGATTAATGTTCACGAATGACGCCATCCATTCTACCGACACAATATTGCAATTAATATCTGTCTTTCTCCACGAACCAATGATTCGTTATGCAATTCGTGTATCGTGGCGGTTTAATTCAATAACATAATGCAATTACCATTAAATAGAAGAAGAACCATTAAATAGGAAGAAGCGAGAGAAACGAGTTGGAATAATTTGTAAACAGAAATGAAAACCTTGAACTGGGGGACAAATGAAAAAATCCCTAGCTCTTTTTAACTAGCCTCATTCGTTCGTCGATGGATGAAAAAAGAGTATCGTGCGGCTTTCTCGAGTTCGTGAGTCATTATTTAGAAATTAAAGTTTTGACAAACTTTAACAAAGCCAGAAAGATATCTTGGACCGATAAAGTGGCGTTGAATTATGGAAAAATGTATAATTTGAAATTCTATCGGAGAACGGTTCGTTAATGTGTCAATTAACGGCGTCGTTTCTCGATTCCGATAAATCTATTTCGACATCGATCAAAGTTCGTTGCACGTATGCGGGATCAGCGTTCCAATAGCGTGTACCGGATTTTAATCCGCCGATTCCTTGAATTGGAAAATATATCTATTTCGTTTTCATAAATCATTCGTGCGGATTGATCTCATGCATGTAGTCTATGCACGTAATCCTTGTTCCACGATTTCCGTATTTCTTGAAAGTTTTATTTATATACACCGCGATATACATCGCGTGTTGTTTTACTTCCAGTTCATATTTTTTTCGCGAAACTAGTTGTAAAAATCTTTAGGGATGTCGGACGGTTCGAAATTTCTTTGTAATTGCGAATATTGGACGCTAATTCCAAAGAAGAAAAAAGTTATTTTTAATTCTTAACGAGGGAGGAAATTCTTTTCTTAAGAATTAAATTATCTTTTCTTTCTTTCTTTTTTGAGAAGAAAACTACAAATGAAGACGTCAAGAAATTAGAATTTAGAGTTTTATTTTATGCGCAATCGAGCATAATTTCTTTCCTTCTTATTCGTGCTTCTCACGCGATTAAATTCAAACAGAATCGTATTATTAGCCACGAAATAATTTAAAACCTCTTTTGAATTATTATCGTCTATCACGATTCGATGCGGAAAAAGATTTTTGTTTTTACGTAGTGAATTATAAATGGAGATTCAGGATCTCAAGATTTAAAAGTGATGAAGATCGTAACCACAAAATTATCGCAAATCTCTCTAATCAAAAGTGCAAACTATTTTTGTGATACACATTCTGAATGAAATAATTCTAAATGAAAAATTCATTCCAAACATTCTACCGCCCAAGAATTACATAAATTATTAAGCTACCAGGTAGATTAGTTAATCGATGACTCTTAATCACATTTTCTCTTTCGTATCATTTATGTAAAATATTTTGACAGTATTGCGCAACAGATTCGATGTTGACAGATTCGATCGATGGAAAAAATTAAGAAAAAGATTAACATGATTAATAATGACGCTGATAATTGTGACAATATTTACGATGTAGCTAGTCACAACAGAAAGTGGCACGGGCGGCCACTTTACGTAACACGTTTCCTCCTCTCAAAGTCTGACCAAATAATGGCTCGTGACCATTTTGTAGATGCTCTTGGCGAAAAGTCGATTTAATGACTATAAGTTTGTGACCACGTAATACTCGAAAAGTTATGCAATTAACCGTATCTCGTTCTTTCCCTGCTTTTTACTCGTAGAAAACGGCCTCGAGATGTCGATTGTTAGCTGTCCGTTTTCTTTCTAACACTAAAGGTTTGCAAGCGATGGTTTATTAAAATAGCTGTAATTTGCGCAATGTATTCGTCCAAAAGATTTTATCCTAATTTAAAAAAAAAAAAAGATTTTAAATTGTAATAATACTTGATGATATTGAAATTATTGAGCCTTGATCTCAGATATATTTACTTATGGAATGGCTGAGAATGGCTGATCCTATCTCGTGTTTCTTCTTTCTCGTTTTCACGCCTGATTCCTGATCATTTCATTTTTCTTAAGGACACTTTAGCCAGTTTCGAAGAAACTCTCGTACAAATCGCTCCACCATTCGTCTCATGACACGATTTACAAACATAGTAACTCCATTTTGAAACGCGTTCAAGGCCTGCTCGCATTGTCTTGCCAATGCTTCCCATTACTGTTATCTTCGAGGTTACCTAACTGGCATAATTCTGATTAATATCCACGTGTTTCGATACTAAGTACTCCCTTTGTTCTTTCTTTTATATCTCTGTTAATCGTTTAATAATTATTTTTCCTTTTAGAAAGTGTAAAGCGTATCCAGTTTATCGAGAGATAATCAAAATCATTTAATCCAAGTTTCAATGTAATTCTGATTTTCACATTTCGTCATTCGACGAGTTCTATAAATTTCTCAATATCGTGGACATCAATCACGTTTACAATGGCAAAAGCTTCTTCCATTACTTCGACAAAACATATCCCTAAATATTAATCCCTTCTCTTTCCCTTCTTTGATTCACACACTTTAATAACAGTCGATTCGACTCTTTTTCACCATTATTACATTATCAATCATATCGCTCAAAGTCTGGACTGGACTGGATTGGATTTCAAAAGGAATAGGTTACAATCTTCGACAGTTATTGCCAGTGACGAAATCACTAAATTGCCGAACGAATCGCTAAAGTTTGTCGATTTTTGTGATCCTCGAAAAATAAATTTTCTTACGAATCTTACGCCGTTCGAAAGTCCCTTTCCCTCTTTCTTTATATAATTCTTCGCGTAATGCGGAGCAAAAACACGGTGTGATGTTCTTAAAGCAATAAATATTAGGCTCCGACCGTGAGAGACTTGGGTAACGCGCGATATATGGCGCGGCGTTCGATGCTTCATCTTTTTCTCATAAGGATACGTTCTCATTGTCGGTGATATACACGCGTGTATCGTGTGTACGTTCCATTACATGAGGTTTCCTAAACGTAAACTTGTTGGTATCCAGATTAACCGGATAATCCAGATTAAAAGATTTTCTTCTTGACTCATAGATTTGAATCGAATAATAAAAAAAGTGAATTGGTACTAAGTAAATAATTATTTTCTTGGATGAAGATTATCACGATTTTAAATTTATTTTTCAAGGTTGTACGATACGTTTTATTCAAAGCATATGGAAGCAGGTAAGAAGGAAGAAAATGGCAAAAACTTCGAACTGCAGACAGAACACTTTATATCGAATTTAAATTTATTCTTCAACGCGCCCTCCAACTTTTAAGTAGACTTAGAAATACGGCCTTATATGTATAGATATAGAATCTAGTACAACGAAAATTTCAATCGTAACGTCCAATTTCTACACAAATTATCCACGTGCTCTGAATTAGACACGTGTTCTTCTCGATTCGTCATGTTATACGTATTAGAAAATCTTGCCTCGATTGCAAAACCATTGAAATTTACACCGGGTTTAAATTTTCTCTTCCGACAATCCGTTATCTCGATCTCGTTAACCAACACCGTTTACAACTGGCAAACCTCAAGGGACTCGTATCGATCCACGTGTATTCGATCTAAAAGTTACCCCATTTTTTATCCTCTCGCTCTCGATTTTCCTTGGAGAAAGTTTCGATTGTAAACTCGTAGAAGGGTACACCGTTTCGCGATTATTTCACGTCGACGATCCAACGACGACGTCCCGTTACGAAAGAGTTACGGATCATTCCGCGGAGCGCGATACGTCTGCGGTGGAAGAAAACAGGGACGCGCTTTTTTTCCACGGTTCGACCACATTTGCATCAAACACGCTCGCTTTCTTCCTTCTAGTAATCGCTCCAACCCAACGCTGGACTTATTACGCAAGATCGTGTAACGGGTCTCGATCGAGGGTATTTAACCGGCTTACCGAAATCTGCAATGGAATCTCGATTATTTAACAGATAAACAGGAAACATTTGGTATGGATCTAGGTTTAATTGATTTATATGTCTCTCGGTTGTAATTAACGATCGATGCATGGTAATTATCGTTAAGTATCGTGGGTATGGCTCGCGATTTAAAGAAAATTGATAATCGCGATCTTTTCGTATCTTTTCGTTCCGCTGCGGAATTATATATAAAATTATAAATTAAAATTATATATCCAAGGTAGGCTCTTATTATTCCAAGTCTCGATCGAAATCTTGATTTCTTCGTTGATAAATATAGGAAATATATGTATATAAACAGGAAATATAGATCTTGGTTTAATTAGTTTATCGTAGCAATTAATTGGCCGATAATTATCGATAGACTATCGCAGGATTAAATTAAATTACGAAATAAAATTATACCGCAATCAATGTGTATATTGAATCTCGATTTTGAAACAGGAAACATTGTAGATTTTTAGTTTAATTGATTTGTCAATTAATTGATCGATATGGCGGTATCGGATTGATTATAGAATGGCGCGTAATTTAAAAAAACTCCGTGGATAATCTTTTTAATTCTGCTATGATCGCGCGTTGCAAAATTATTCGAATCGTTCCAGTTAATAACTTATAATTTACTTTCTATGATCAAACTCTTTAATATCTTAAACATAGAAACGTGTATCACATTATATAAATAAAATATTAATAAAATATATTTCTATACAATTTTTATCTTCTAATAAAATTGTATATTTTTAGATGATATTAAATTTACTTGGATATAATTAATTATATAATATTTGAATGTTATATACCATTAATGAGCAAAAAAAAAAAATAAAATAAAGAAAAAAGAAATAAAAAGATATCGACAAACAATAAGGCGAAATAGTTAAAATGTCCAGGGAAGTGTATGATCTGAATAAAAGATGGTGCGTTAATTATTGGAAGAGTTAATATTTACTCGCTACTTCTTTACATAATCACCACTTTCGACATAAAAACAAGGAAAGTGATATCATCCTCGCAAGATCTTTGCTACGATACTAAAAATATTGTTGTGAGAACTTTTTTTCTACAATAATTAACTTTTTCACGTTATATTGTAATAGATAAGAGGTAAGAAATTGTTTAAACGTTGTGCAAGCGTATTTCTTGCTGCAATTCTTTATATTTATAAAATGATATATAATAACGATATATATATATAATATGATATATAATAAATCGTACGCAATCGTGTTAGTTTAACGGTTTCTAATTTCCACTTTTGTTCTTTGGTGTACAGTTTCAACAATTCAAACAGGAAGCCGTTAAAAGGCAT
>NW_006263730.1:61031-66123 GCF_000469605.1 Apis dorsata | reverse complement strand
AAAAAAAAAAAAAAAGAAAAAAAGAAAAATACCGAGAAAAACTGGGCATTTCATTATGTACTGATATAAAAATACAAAATTTTCTACCGGTAATTTCATTCTTTATGGATTTTTTTTTAATATTTTCTTGCATATCCATATCAAGATCTTTTTTCTCAACGTTCAAACGACGCATCAAAACGCGATGAAAACTTATGTCCATGTTTCTCAAATGTTTAATCAGAGAGGAATAGAGGACGGTTAAGTTGCACGTCTCTTGCCAAGAGAGCAAGAGGGAATCGAAACGGCGGAAGACTTGCCACCATGGTTTTATTGCACCGTGTAACGAAGACCATTACACGTTTATCGGTGGATTTATTGCAAGTATCCCTCCTGCAACTCCATCCCGGTCATTTTTCTCTTGTCGTGTTTGAATGGGAGAAGATTTATCTCGCCAGAAAAAAAATCTTGCACGAATATTCAAAAATTCCTCTTGGATGAAAAATTTTCCATTAATTCAAACGATCGATCATCACGATCCTCCTCGAATATTCGATTAACGTAGTAGAAGCGAAACTCGTTTAATTAAAAAATATATTTCACCAACGTCTGTCGCCGATCGCTTTCCCCCTAATTGTATAAATGTTGGCAGTATCAAAATAAACGATATAAATATAAATCAATTTTCATTATAAAAGAACAGGCAATCGATCGAGCAAAGGAGCAAAAAAGAAAGCGGAAGAGTAAATCATGCCTCACCTTCACTCGATACCGTGGCCTCATCTCTGTTCGAGTCTTGGGACACCTGGGTGGAATCTGCAGGCACCAGGTGAACGTAATCACGATAACCGGCTCCGTGTACGTTTCCATCGAGGTGATCGTGTAGCTGCAATGTTTGATCAATTAAGTATCGGCTTGTCTCGCGGTTTCCTTATCGGGAGAACACGGGACCGGGTGACCGCGTATTAAATTAGCGCCACTGGGTTATTGTCAAGGCTCGTCCGCCGCCGAGGTGTTTAACCTCTGCGTTTCTCGCGAATATGCAACCATCGATACGTGCACTTTTATTAGATTTCGGTCAAACGACGATGGATGTAAATTTTGCGCGCGTATTTTCATAAACATCAGAAGAGATAAAGATGCGTCTGTTTCTGAATGTAATTTAATTTGGATCCTAAAGCACTTTCAAATCTCATTGCTGTATCTCCATCGAGAGAGAATCGAAGAGCAACACTCACTTTTCCATTCTCGGGCATACGTTGTCCGCCGAAAGCACCGCGGAGGAAGATACAACTAGGAGGAAGGGTATCAACTGCCAGATCCCCGAAACGGTCATCTCAATTTTTGCTAGAAAATTTTTTATTCCCCCTTTATATGGTATTTTCAACGAAATAACGAAAAGAAAAATTACGTAAAACACGTGAATACTTACGTTCGTCGAAGGTTCGACAAGCAGTGAAAGTCTTCGGATACCAAGGCGAACGTTCAATTAGCCTTTTCAAAAGGATGGGTTGCTAAACGAACCGGCCAGACTTTGGCGTCGATCGAACGAATGTGACGCCTCTGTGTCGTCTCGCGTGTCATTCTTTCGCCGGAAACGGATCGACGTATCGGCTGGTGCAAAATGGCCAGCCGACTTTAAACGCGCAGTGTCTCATTACTATCGGTAACAAGAGACGGTGCGACGATACAATCGTCCATATATCTCTGACGCCTAAAAAGAAAGAAGAAAAAGAAAAGAAAAGATACAAAACGTTTAACGACACGCTCTTATTATCTTATTATTACAGGCAATTTTTATTGACCCGATTGTGCTCGCAAGAGACGTTCGACGCACGCCTTGCGAGAAAGTAAGCGAGATGATTCGGTTTCGAGAAAAATTGCAGCATTTTTACAATCATATCGAAGAGTCGTCGGCGATGAGAAGGGATGTCGCCCATGTTTGACATAAGAGGGACGACGACGAGCGATCTCTTTCAAAGGACGGTTCTTCGCGACAGGAAATGTTAAGTTGGGGCCAATTGGCTGATTTACTCGGCGGCACGAGTAATGTGTCTGATAAACAAGACTTCGATGAAACTACCATCTTTAAAATCCTTTGTTAAAATAAATTTTGTCTATATGTACATCTTTCGATTTTAGAAATTCTTTGGTAAAAATTAAAAAAATAAAATATTTTAACGAATCAATCGTGTCATTAAACCATGTTTTATCACCGATTTATTTGTGAAATCTTTTGCACCAAAGAAGAAGAATTAACAAGAAGCACGAATAAATAGGTTATTTCGGATTACGAGCTCACTGTGAAAAATCGAAAATAACCATAGACCACGACTGGCAGGAAGAGTTTACACTTTCATCCGCGTCTAATGTCACCGACTAATATTCTTTCGTTCTTGGTCGACCAGTTTCGAACGCCACATGTGGTTTATAATTCAATCTCCGCGTCATTTTTTTTTTCCAACCTCGAGATCGCGTGAACACGATACAAAGATCACGAGAAATACTTTCGTTCCTCAACTGCGCAGCTGTCACTATCGTGAGAAATTTCTTTTTCTCTCATTTGCGTAACGCGGCTTTTCATACGTAGCCGTGTCAGAGGAAAGAAATCTCGAACGAACCTTATCGTCGAGATACCAGCACGTCACCAGACCGACACCAGATACCATCCGAATGATCTCGTCACTGAATCTGGATCATTCGGCGTGGAGCATTAACGCGGAAGATCTTAATTATCCGATTATCCCCTCGTCCACGTATGCTCAACCTTGGCTTTCGAGGCAATATTGAGCTAATTAATTCGTGTAAACGGAGATGAGATCTCTCCTGACCGAGAAATTTACGATCTTACGTTCGTTTCGAGAAGAACGAATCGCACGAAGTTACAATTTTTTGAATTATTTCTAATTTCACGCTTCCTTTCCCAATTAACAATTCTTCATCCATCGATATTTTTGCGAGATATTTTTCGAGGATTTAAAAACGATTGAAAATACGTTAATATATACCTTCTATATGATGGAAATTCTCACGATTAACGTTATTTCCTCGCGCAAGAATTTATTTTAGCGTATCAAAGTTTCTCGAATTATCGTAGGATCTTCATCAATTCTTCGATCTTTTTGCGAAATATTTTTCGAGGATCCAAAGACGACTGAAAATACGTTAATATATGCCTTCTATATGATGGAAATTCTCACGATTAACGTTATTTCCTCGCGCAAGAATTTATTTTAGCGTATCAAAGTTTCTCGAATTATCGTAGGATCTTCATCAATTCTTCGATCTTTTTGCGAAATATTTTTCGAGGATCCAAAGACGACTGAAAATACGTTAATATATGCCTTCTATATGATGGAAATTCTCACGATTAACGTTATTTCCTCGCGCAAGAATTTATTTTAGCGTATCAAAGTTTCTCGAATTATCGTAGGATCTTCATCAATTCTTCGATCTTTTTGCGAAATATTTTTCGAGGATCCAAAGACGACTGAAAATACGTTAATATATGCCTTCTATATGATGGAAATTCTCACGATTAACGTTATTTCCTCGCGCAAGAATTTATTTTAGCGTATCAAAGTTTCTCGAATTATCGTAGGATCTTCATCAATTCTTCGATCTTTTTGCGAAATATTTTTCGAGGATCCAAAGACGACTGAAAATACGTTAATATATGCCTTCTATATGATGGAAATTCTCACGATTAACGTTATTTCCTCGCGCAAGAATTTATTTTAGCGTATCAAAGTTTCTCGAATTATCGTAGGATCTTCATCAATTCTTCGATATTTTTGCGAGATACTTTTCGAGAATCGATTCTAGGGACCGAAGGGAAAATATGTTAATAAATCCGTATATACTTCTTACATGATGGAAATTCTCACGATTAACGTTGTTTCCTCGCACAAGAATTTATTTTGGCGTATCGAATTTTCTCGAATTATCGTAGGATCTCCATCATTTCTTCATCCATCGATATTTTTACGAGATATTTGTCGAGGATCGATTCCAAAGACGACTGAAAATACGTTAATATATATCTCCTACATGATGAAAATTCTCACCATTAATGTCACGATACGTTGTTTCCTCGCCCACGAATTTTCTCGAATTATCGTATGATCTCCATCATCGATTAACATCAACTTTCCATTTCTCCGTTACGACAGAGGGGAAGAGGCGCAGGTGCACCGGTTCGTTGCACGTATAGCTCGGAATGCAAATACGCGGGTTCCCTTTATCCCGTTGCAAATTGCCCCGCGCGACGTGGAACGACTTCGTTTTCTCTCGTCCGTCTCGACGCTGTACGGGCGCGCGTTACGTGATCCACGTTGGCGAAACGTATCGAAGGCGTGGCGCGGCTGCGAATCGTCATCCGAGCCCGTTGCCGCAACCAAAGTTTCCGATCAGTTTTTCGTCACGCGCGGAATAATTTCACGATTCGTGCGACGGATTTCGCGCGGTACGCCGCTCCTTCGTTTCGATTCTTACGCGCGTAGACGGATCGTAGCGGGCCCTCCCCTCCTCCTCGCGAATCGTTTCTCACGGATTTCCATGTACGGGTCGATGGGAATATTATAATTGTTCCTCACGCCGGCAAAGCTAATTTTCACCAAGGAATCCGCAATTACGCCGGCGGCATGGGAAGCACAAGCCTCCCTTCTACGCACTCTCCCTGCTACGTGATCTCGAACGAGACTCGAATAAGAATTCGAAAGAGGCGTTGCGTAATCGTGTTTCTCAAAGGACAGGAGAGGACGTGTCGGCGGACGTTGGATCGATCAGCACGCGGAAAAAAATTGCGCGACGGAAAAGATTTGGTTAATAATACTCGACGCAATTGTCGTTGATTAGAATCTCGGGCGGATTAATTGGAAAAGCTCTCACGAGAGTTCTTTTTTCCAGGATCACTCATCGTCCGAAGCAACAAAAACCAACAGATATCCAAGATGACTAAACTTTACAAAGGGCGAAGATATGGATCGCCCTTGACGAGAACAATTTCAGGAGAATCGTCGAGGAGAATCACGTCACAAGTTTCAACTCACGAGCTTCTCTCCGCGACACACGGTTCAACGACGATTAAACGGATTAAATTTGTACGTACCGT